>NC_061109.1:10567280-10573326 GCF_015104395.2 Macrobrachium nipponense | reverse complement strand
GAATATAAAATTGACTGCGGGTGGGCTTTTGCGCCCAACGAATGTCTTGGTACCGTAAAAAGTTTCTCCAAAGTTTACGGCAGTGCCTTCTACCAGTCTTCTTGGGTGGACATTGTTATTTTTAAAAATTATGTTAGCTTTATCCCAATTTGGTCTATGGTTATTGTTGGAGGCATTAGAGACTGCCATTGTTATGTGCATGCAATGCATATGTGCATTTGTTCCCCTAATTGGGTCAGTAGTCCTCTTTCACTTTCCTCAAAATAATTTCCCTTGGACTCTTGACAGGGGATTTCCTAAACTTGCGGAATGATAGGATTCTTGTTGTTATTGTTTTTTCTAATTACATACTAGTTTATGGCTAATCGTGTTATGGTATATAAAGATTATCTCAGTATCTTTCTGGCTATTTTTAACATGGTGCAACTTGTTGAGATTAGGATTAAATGGGAGGGGTAAATACCTGTTAGGTTTTTCGTTGTAATTGTTAACAGGATGGTAAAATGCTCTCTCTGCTCGTGGCTTGATTTTTGATAGCAAGCTGACCTGGATTCCACATCTGAAATATATTAAGGCAAAATGCTTAAAAGCAATGAATTTGCTGAAAGTCGTGTCTCACACTTCGTGGGGTGCAGACCAAACTCAGATGTTGAGATTATATAAAGCCTTGGTCTTTTCAAAATTAAGTTACGAGTGTGAGGTGTACACTTCTGCAAAGCCAAATAGCCTTAAAATGCTCAACTCAATTCATCATGGAGGAATACGGTTGTGTACTGGAGCATTTAAATCATCTCTCACCGAGAGCATGCTTGTAGATGCTGATGAGGTGCCACTGGATCTTCATTACAAGCGTCTGCTGGTTCGGAGCTGGTATAGATTCCAGAGGCTACCTAAGTCTTTAACCAGCATTTGTATGAGAAATGAAAGGCATTGGCAGTTTTATGAAAATCACCCCAAGCAACCTCATCCATTCGCTTTTAGAGTCAATACCATTGTTCATGAATTAAACATGCCAAGGGTTGAGATTTTACTAGCAAAATATTCAGTTAGTCCCCCCTGGAACTTCCCAGAGGTAAAATTCTGCAGATATTTCAATTTTACCAAAACAGAATTGTCCAGTGAGGCCACGCGGTCAATATTTTTAGAACATTCCTTGCAACATGACGACTCCACTGCAGTTTTCACGGACGGCTCAAAGTCAGATGCTGGCGTCGGCTTTGGTGTAGTCTTCCCTGATGTAGAGAGGAATGGCAGGTTATCATCTGTTGCATCAATTTTTACAGCAGAGTTATATGGAATTTTAAAGGCTTTAAAGGAAGTTTTAATTCGGAATGAAAGTAATTTTATTATATATTGTGACTCAAGAAGTGTTCTTCAGTCACTGGAATCTTTTAACCCTTTAAACCCTCTGATTTTTTATATATTGGAATGGCTGCTTTTACTAAAAAGAAGAGGGAAAGAAATAAAGTTTCTGTTGGGTGCCTTCTCATGTTGTGGCTGGGAATGAGAAAGCTGACCAACTTGCAAAGTCTGCGGTCAGCTCCCCAGAACCCACAACAAGATGCCTACTACCATATCGGGATTTGTATCCTCTAGTAGGTCAGAGAATTAAAAAATGTTGGCAGTCCCAGTGGGAGGATATTTTAAACAATCAAAAAATGCGTAGTATCACGTCTTCAGTGTCTCCTTGGTCATATCCATATATGCCAAGGAGACAAGAAACGATGTTGTGCAGATTGAGGATTGGACATACAAGACTCACCCATGGGTTCTTGATGTCTCGTGAAAATCCTCCGTTTTGCGAGAACTGTACTGTGCCCTTGACTGTGAGACATTTGCTGGTTGAATGTCCCAGACTTGGGAATTTGAGACATAGGTTCATGTCTTGGGGCCGTGACAGAGTAGGTAATTTTATCCTAGCTACAATTCTTGGAAAGGATTGTAATATAGAGCAGTTATATATTTTTATGAGGGAGGCTGGCCTCCTTAACCAAATTTAAATTATACAGAGATTGTCTGTGTAAGAACTTTTATATATGAACAAAATTTTTATATAATATATTTATAGATTTTTATATGAAATTTATCAAAAATTTAATTTTTTATATTTAATTTTTTTCGGTGTCAATTACCCAGATGTTGTGACGCCAGATATAATACACAATCAATCAATCAATCAATCTCTGCTCGTGAAATGGCTTTGTCAGTGAAATGATTGTATGTGATGGGTTTCTCCCTCGACAAACTCTGGGGCGCATATGTATTTTGAATGCACATACGGCAAATTAAAATGCTTACCTTGAACCTTACATCAATTCATCCAGCGTGTCAGGGATTTAGGATGTGTTGACAGCAATATGGCCAGCCTTGATGTTGTGGCTCTGTTTACAAATGTCCCCCTATACTATGTACTAACTATTCTAAAAGAGGAACATGATCTCGGCATCATTAGTTTCCCTGTCCCAGTAGACTAATTCTTTGCTCTCATTGAACTATGCATAACCTCAACAGTGTTCCAATTCAATAATCAAGGTTTTCCCCAAAAGGAGGGTGAAGCTATGGGTTCCCTATTGTTCCCAGTACACTTGCAAATGGAGTTTGTTGAAAGGGAAATCTTAAACAGGTGTGATAATCCAATAAAACCATTATGTACTCTGGGTTAGACATGTAGAAGGCATATTCGTTGTCATCCAAAGAAACTATCACAACTTGGACAGATTAGTAGAAATAGCCAACAGCATTCTGCCCTCTATAAAATTCACACTAGAAAGAGAACACACTAGAAAGAGAAGTAGATTGCAAGTTACTTTCTTGGACGTACTAGTCATTATAGATCACAATAATCAGAAATTTAAATTCTATATGTATCGCAAAATAGCCAACTCAGAATGTTACATACATTTTTAGTCATTCCATGCCAGTAATATTAAGAACAATGTAGTTATGAATTTTCCCCTACTTGCACTTAAAATATGCAACCCAGAGTTTGTCAAGGGAGAAATCCATCACATATGATCTGCTTTCAGAGAGCTAAGATACCCCAATCATTTTATTCATAAAGCCATTTCACAAGCTAAGAAAGCATTTTACCATCCTGTTAACAATCCCAAGGAGAAACCTAACAGATATTTACCCTTCCCATTTAATCCCAATCTCAACAAATAAGTATGTTAACAATAGCTAGAAAGATACTAAGATAGTTTTTAAATACCCGAACATGATTAGCCATAAACTAATTATAAACAACAATAATGACAAGAATCCTATCATTCTGGGAGTTTATGAAATCCCTTGCCAAGATTGTAAAGGAAAAGATTTTGGGAAAAGTGGAGGAGGACTACTGACCCAATTAGGGGAACACATTACATGCACACAACAATGCCATAGTCTCCCATGCCTTCAAAATAACCATAGAGTGAATTGGGATGGAGCTTACATAATTTTTTAAGAGAACAATGTCCACACAAGGAAACTAGTGGAAACCACTGCCATAAACTTATGACAAGCTTTTTGCAGTAATAAGCCATTCATAGATGAAGACCCGTTAGTCAATTATTATAATATTACAAACTTCGTTTAAAAATTTAATTTTAAAACACGCTCTGTTTTTCCTCTGCCTGTTGCTGCCTACTCTGCTCTCCTCCCTCAGACAGGATACAGCACAAGGACCTTGTGTCAAGCAACCTCGCAGCCGCGCCACCAAATGAACACTATATAGCATCAATAGAGCCTACAAGACATTCCAGTAGAATAGCGAACAGAAATATGATCAACAATGGAATTACCTAGTTGGGCTGTTGAGCACTTCCTTCATTTGCTTTTTTTGTTGTGGAATTGTACTACCACTGACACTTGTCCTGCTCAGAAGTTTACTTTGACAAATTTTTAAAGTCACAATGTTCACTTGACTGACAGAGGATGAACCTAGCACCAGGTTTGAAAGCTATTGTGTTTTATTAAAGAACCATCAACTCTCACACAACTATATTATTGTGGACCTCCAACCATTATCGTCTTTTTCGACATGGAAAACTGTGCCCATTGAAAGTATATTGTTCAATAAAAGGCACGTTCTTTCTGTCATGATACTAACAGAGGTGAAATCTATTTCAAATTTTCTTGACTAGAATTTTTGTCAAGTGTATGAAATGTAAAAATGTTATTCAGGATGATGGTGCATTGAATTAAATTTATTTGCCAGTAACTTCAGTAGTTATATCTGTAATAATGTTATTGTTTGTGGGCTAAAGTGGGTTCCGAAATTAAGGGAGTTGTGGAAAAGTTAATCCCAAAACTTTGCACATTATATTATGAAGTTGGCTATTGCCAAAGTGAGAAGCTTCTTAAAGATACAAAAATTGTTAAAGTCTTATAAGGCTCTCCTTGGAATTGAACCTAAAATGGTTTACTTTCATTGGTCTCGATGATGGTTCATGGCTTAAGAGGGGATATCTGTTGTATTTTGAATTTGGTTCTGCAGTTGAGGCCCATTTAGGAGTGGTGACAGATTGTGCAACATGAGTAACTCTTGTAGTGCATGGGAGAGGAAGGGGGCCTCCTCTCACTTAGGGGTGACCTTGTTCAACAGGTAGATGGTATCACCATGGGATTCCCCGCTTTGTGTCCTTATTGCTAATATGCTCATGGCAGATGTCGAGGAAAGAACTTCAGTTCTCATCTGAAAATGGAGATATATGCCTGATATCTAGACATCTTCATAGCAGTCAATACTGACAAAGAAGCCTCCCATGTACAGTATGCCATGAAGGGGGAAACACTAGCCTAATTTTCACCATTGAATATGGTTGTGAAGGCCAATTCCCTTCTTGTATGTAAATGTGGATCAGAGAGGAGACAGGTACAACACTGCTTTGTTCTAAAAGGCAACTAATGTGGGTCTGTGTCTTAATGCCCATGGGGAGTGCCTTGACATTTACAAACACTGTGGTAGTTGCATATATCACTTGTGAAATTACGCACTGTTTCACATGGAACGCTACTCACACAGAGCTCGAATATGTCAGGCATCTCTTAACTAATAATGGATATGATAGCTATCCAACAGAAGGTTTAATACAAAAACAGTTGGATATACTGTATGCTAGCACACAAGTGACAAAGCCTACCTCACCAAGAAATATCATTACTGTATTGTAAAGTCACATATCACAGCTAGTTCAAGGATGGGTCAAGGCCATGAAGAGAATAATTGACAGCGATTATGGACACCTACGGCAAGCCATGCTGTCTAAATTTCAGTAATGGTGAAATAAGCATGCCCCCCCCCCCCCCCCCCCCCCCATGTAGAAATGTGGAAGTTGACTAACGTAGTATAAAGATTTAACTGTACCTAAGAGACATGTAAAGCCCTCAGCAATTACTATGTAGGTTGCACCACTACCACTCTACTAAGCAATTGCAATATCACTGAAACCAAAGGGCAATATTTCAATGCTACATAGACCACCGCAACTGTAAGCAGAGGCTAGAAGAATTATTATAAAGCACAGAGATTGTGCATAGAGTAGCCCGGTTCCACAGATTGCAAATAGCAGAAGCTGTGAATGTAATTCAGCAACAGCTTGCATTAAATATACAGAGGAACACAGACTTCATCCTCTCTTCTTCAATGAAACCACAGGACATCATGAGAATCTGAACGGGGAGACAAGCACGAGAACACTCCTAGACATGACTACCAGCAATGAAGGTGAACTCAAAAGAAATTATCGTCAAGTTACAGGAATCATGCTTGTTGCCCACGCCCTGGATGCCCTTGGACACATCCTACAAAGCACCAAGAGTGCCCATGCTGCCGCAAAGACGGCCAGCAACAGAATGAGACCCACCAACTAATAGAAATCCAGCACCCCAATGATGTCATGTTTGAAATTCAAACACCCACGTGCATTAATAAAAATTGTATGTCAACTTATAATCCAGAGAAAAGATGGAGTTCTGCAAGACCTCTCGACTTCTTTGCTCAGCAGACTGAAGAAATGTGAAAATAAGTTTACAAAGAAAGCTCGTATAAATGGCAGATGAA
>NC_061109.1:10519780-10562280 GCF_015104395.2 Macrobrachium nipponense | reverse complement strand
AATTACTTGTGATGAAGATAGGAACGCTCTACAAAGAGACCTTAACAAAGTATATGATTGGGCAGAGGTAAATAGGATGGTATTTAACTCTGATAAATTTGAATCAATAAACTTATGGAGCGAGAAACGAAAAGCTATATGCATATAAGGGACCTAATAATGAGACCATCACAAATAAGGAAGCAGTTAAAGACCTTGGTGTGATGATGAATAGGAACATGTTATGCAATGATCAAATAGCACTCTGTTGGCAAAATGTAAAGCAAAAATGGGAATGTTGTTACGGCACTTCAAAACAAGAAAAGCTGAACACATGATTATGCTTTATAAAACATATGTTCGTAGTCCACTTGAATATTGCAATATGATATGGTCCCACACTATCAAAAGGATATTGCACAAATAGAGAGTGTACAAAGGTCCTTTACACGCTAGAATAGAAGAAGTTAAGGACCTAGAACTACTGGGAAAGGACTACCAATTCTTAAAATTATATAGTCTGGAAAGGAGAAGAGAACGCTACATGATAATTCAGGCATGGAAACAGATAGAAGGAAGGAATAGCAGAAAATATCATGGAACTAAAAATATCAGAAAGAGCAAGCAGAGGTAGATTAATAGTGCCCAAAAATATACCAGGAAAAATAAGGAAAAGCACACAGGACATTAATCCACTACGCACCAGCATCGATATGCAGCGTCTATTCAATGCGTTGCCAGCTCTCTGAGGAATATATCAGGAGTGAGCGTAGATGTTTAAGAATAAGCTCGACAAATATCTAAACTGCATCCCAGACCATCCAAGATTGGAAGATGCAAAATATACCGGAAGATGTACTAGCAACTCTGGTAGACATTAGAGGTGCCTCACACTGAGGGACCTGGGGCAACCCGAACAAGATGTAAGGTCTGTAAGGTAAGGTAAGGTCTCTCTCTCCTCTCTCTCTCTCTGGTTCGAATATTTTTCTCTCCCCCTTTTCTCTTGCTCGATATATATATATATTTATATTTTCTTTCTTTTCTTTTGTCTTTTTCATTAATAATAATTTTTTTGTTGGGAAAATTTGTGTAAAAATTCATGATATTTAAATTGTAATATGCTCCCGTGTTGTTTTCAAAATGTACTGTTTTTCTGGAAGAATCACTTGTTTACCGCGGGTATCCTTCAAGGTGTGGCTAGCCTATGACTCCTCCTCCTCTCTGTAGAGTGAAAATCGCCCTTATGGCTAATTTGGTAGGGTCAGTTTGTATATTAAGCCTTGCTTTTTGACTATGTTGTTCTTTGTAAAACCAGTATGCCTCAGTAAAGGGTCCGAATAGGACCGAAAGTACTCGGACCAACTCGTTTTTTTTTTCATTTTTTTCCTTCGTGGCAAAAAAAAACCTTTATTTATACAAGCATCACGTTTTATATACTTCGTGATCAAGTTATCATTATTATATATTATATAATTAATATATAATATATAAATATATATATATATATATATAGATATATATATATATACACACACACTATATATATACAGTCAATCCCCTGTATTCACAGACTCCCCTATTTGCCGGGTTTCCCAGCGATAATTATTCACTAAGTGTATTTTGAGGTTATATTCATAACTAAATACAGTTTTGATACAAAAATTAATTACTAATATTCAGATATTAATATTAATTAATAGTGTATTAGTAGATTAAAATGTCACAATGATAATAATAATTTCTCTCTCTCTCTCTCTCCTCTCCCGCCCGTCTCTCCTCCTCTCTCCTTCTGTTCCCTATCCTTCTAGTCATCCCCCCTCTTCTCCTCCTCGTCTCTCTCTCTTCATCTCTCTCTCTCTCTAATTCCTCTCTCTCTCTACCCTTCACCTCTCTCTGCTCCTCCTCTCTCCTCTCTTGTACAGAGATGTATATTTTTTTTTTTATGATAAATAGAGGATTTACTAATTTTCAAATATTAATATTAAAGTAAACGGCAATGATATCAATTCATTAAAGAAAATATAATATAGCAAATTAGTAAGATTTTAATTTATAGATTACAAAATTTTGTAAGTATGAAGAGAATCCATTCTACCCTGCATCCTTCTTTTTTAGATCCAGATACTAAGCTGAGGTTCAGAGCTGTCAAATATGTCAAGTAATGTGACAGGAGGGGGAGTGTGTTTCCAACTAACTAACTCTCTCTCTCTCTCTCTCTCTCTCTCTCTCTCTCTCTCTCTCTCTCTCCCTCTCTCTACTCTCTCTCTCTCTCTCTCATCTCGTCTCTCTCTCTCTCTCTCTCTCTCTCTCTCTCTCTCCACAAGATACGTATGTCATAGTGGTAACTCTCTCCCTCTGTATAGGCTGGAAGTCTGAGATTAAACAATAACAATAAAATTTGTGTGTGTGTGTGTGTGGGCTGCATGTATATATTTTCAATGGTAAAATGTTTTAAGATTACTTTGTAATATTGATAATATAAGCTCAAAGATTAATGCAGTAATAGGATAGTGATTTAAAGTATATTTGAAGTAGAATGTTATCTAAGGTATACATTCGTTATTTGTAATTTGAACTTTCAATATAGCAGTTATAAAGCATGATAGAGGAAGTTCAATAAGCATTTATAGAAGGAGTTTCTAAGTATTTGTGGGTTTTAACTATTAGTGGGGCATCTGCTAAGCATCCCCCACAAGTTAAGCTACAAATGTCATTTAATATCTAATTCACTCTACCTCGCAATTAATATATTTTCATATGTTAACTGAAGGGGAATTTTTTTTTTAAAGAAATTTGTCGGCTCGTGGGCGTGAACCACAGAACCAAGAATTCAGGATATTCAGTGATCTTGCTTGTCAATTTTTGGGGGGTACAAAGATAGAAACCATGATTATTCATTTTAATTTGGTAATGGTATTTGTGATTTTAGACAGACTGTCTTCTATTGACTTACTTTTAATTCTTTATTCTTTCCTTGTATACAGTAAAACCCCTTGATGTTACTATACTTTCTTTGTCACACTTCCAATTATCATTCATAGTATCAGCAATATAAAGTAAACGTTAATTGTGAACATTTAAAATCATAAGTTAGTTACTTTTATTTGTATAATTGTCACTAATATCGTGGATGTAGTGCACATCCTAATAAACCAAGGCACATATGATTATCACGTGATTCCCTTTTTGTAAAATTATATTGTAAAATCTTTTTGTTAAATTATTATTATTTTATTATAGGTATGTACAATATAGCTTTATATATAGCCTTAATCTTCATTATGAAGTGAGAGAGTGCATGCCAGTGACAGGGTCCAAATTTCTTAGAGGATATGATATTATCCTCAAGTGAGATCAAGATGAGAGGTAGGAAAAAGGTTCCTTCAATATCCCACTATAAACGAAAAAGGGAAGATGGAAAATATGGTAAGGTATTTGTGTAGGTCATCCCTGCAGTAGAAAGTAGACTAGCATCTCAACTCTTTGATCCCAGTTACAAATCGGTTTGCAGAAGTAGCCAGATTAGAGGTCATGAACTCAAACTTTAGTGAGAATAAAGCCTTCCATATAGACATGATAGGCTCTCTTAATATTTTTTTTAAGCCACAAAATTTTATTATACTAAGGTGATCTTTGAAAGATGGTGATAAAGAACTGAGGACATTGGTGTTGAGTAGACTGAGACTAGAATGTACCTCTTCAGATCTCATGTTTGGCACAAAATGATTTTTTGTCAGTTAGCTCTTGCCTTATCTGAAAAGTGAGGGGAGGGAAAGGACCCAAGGCATCATCTGGACATCACAGAAGTCGTGTTCATGATAGTCTGCCTGTTTGTCATGTGTGTGACTTATATGATTCACTTACGTGATTTACCAAATCACGTGGATATGCCCCGAAGAAAGACCTTTTCAAAGGCTGCAGGGAGACTTGTGAGATTGAAAAATAACTATGAAAATGTCCTATTTAAAGTAGGAATTTTGAGGGTCTCTTTTATGTTTGCTGAAACAAAACTCCCTTCTTAAAGTTCATGACCAATGTGTTCATGCTGAGGATGGAAGACTATATGTAAATGTATCTCTCTCTCTCTCTCTCTCTCTCTCTCTCTCTCTCTCTCTCTCTCTCTCTCTCTCTCTCTCTCTCTCTCTCTCACACACACACAGAAGTGTTTCTGATAACTACAAATGAACGGTAAGTTATGAATATACTTTTATTGAAACCTGTACATTAAATACTTTGTCAACATTATTGATAGGGATAAAAATAAAAAATAAAAAACCGTTTCAAAATGAACAAGAATTAGGAAAAATTTGCCTCAGGCTACATAGTATAAATGAATAGAAATTTGGTGGGCAGACTGAGGCCTGTTTGATGTTTTGAGTTTATTCTATGGTGAAAGGGTTTTCACCTTGAAAAAATTTTATTTTGCATCGGCAAATAAGAAATTCATGAATTTATACAAGACTTCTTAAATTTTCTAACGTATTTCTCATCGCAAAATTCCTTATTTTTAACAAGAAAGCACTTAAAGCAAATACATTAAAAACTCAAAAACATTCAGTTTCGTCAACTTTACCCTGAACTCTCTTGATACAGTATTTGGATTAACTACAAAAAAACTTGAAATATTTCATTTAAAGGCTTTCATCAGCCTTGTAAGAATAATTAGGCTTCGGGTATTCTCTCTCTCTTCTCTCTCTGCCCCTGTTCTGTTGCCACTTATTCTCATATTAGAGTGGAATGCTTGAGGTCAACATTAAGAAATACTGCTTGTATTCAGCCTTCGGCTTCCTCGCCCAGAAATAGATTTTTCATACGTCAAAATCCCTTTTTCATGACGTGAAAAAAATGAGGGAAAATGGTGTAGAGTGGATATGTTAAGTGTTGATTTTCATGGAATAGCATGTGCCAAAGCAAGTTTTCAAGATTTTTTCTTAAAGAATTGCTGGGAATAGTAGCAGTGGCCACCAAAGTTTTACCCACTGGGTAAGGTTAAGGGAGTCATCTTGGTCTTCCTAAACCTGCATTCTTGTTTTCTATCTTGGGTTATTAGCAATTAACGCTTATGGGATGTTTCTTACTCTATCCATCAACCATCAAATGATCATGTACACTTAAGCAGTACCTCATTTTACATTCTTAAAAGGGCCATTCTTTATGATAAATTACCCTCTTTCATGAGTCTTGGATCCAGACCTTTTTTGTCACAAAGAACTCTGCTGGATCCTCCTTTTGTTCAGTCATCACTACAAGGTAGTCAGTAGTTTAATCATGGTGCCTAATTTGACATTTGGTCTGTTTGAGGGGAAGGGTTAGATTGAAAAAATTACTACCAAATTGATTTTGTAGTTTCCATGGAAAAGTGACACTTGTGAGTGAAGAGTACATGGCACTCTGAGAGATGCATGCACACTGGCTGATACTGCATCTTCTCTCCTTTGGACAAAAGTTTGCGATGTCTGTGAAAATACAAGCATTAAAATGTTGGCTGTATGATTGATGGATTTGCTTGAAAAAAACTAATGTTGCCTTTTAAATATTTACATTAGTTTTTTTGTGTATTGTACTAAAATATATATATGCTAATTTTCCTTTTAGCCACAAAGGAAATTATTTTCACAAGATATGTCAAATACTTGGTAGTGAAACTAGTTAACTTGCTTTACTTATTCATGATTGGATTACAGGTAAAGTAATCTCATCTATTAAAAACACTGTTGGGAAATAAAAACAGTTATGTACTTCAAAATAAGGTCTTTTCTGGGCTCAGCTCGTGTCGCTGCGCGAAATATCCTTTAATCTATTATTTCTAGGGTAAATGTACTAACACATACCAGAGAATAAATAAATAAAGAAAAAGGTCAGTACAACTGACTCGCTCACCCTCCAAGATGGTGTCGGTATGAACACTATGGCGAGTGAGACCACTACCACGAGCCGCTTGCCCATAGAAATCTCCCACTACAAAATCCCCACAAGAGGGGAGCCGACCCACAGAGTGGGCAGCAACTACTACTACTCCATCCCATGCTGCCGACTGCTGCGCCTCTGGTGGCCATCCTTTTCAGTTAGCGCACACTGTATACACGTGCCCTTTTTTGCTCTGTGTTTTTGGTGCCTTATTTTTGGATTTACTCATCATGGAGCGTGCAGCCATCGCAGCAGCTAAGTTAAGTACTCAATGTTTATTGCTATTTGGTTTTTTCCGTCCTTGAGTCAGTATTTGCCGTTTTTTAGGTATAAATACGAACTCTAGGTCGGAAGCATGGCAGCATGGTTCTGCCTCGTGGCGGGTTCGTTCTTGGTCTTCCATACCCAGAACCTTCCCTTACTTTTAGTACGCTCTATTTTTAGTCATCCTATTTGTTTTAGGGTACAGTCTACGCGGTTTATGTCATGCATGCATGTCTTTTTACCTTACGTAGGCTTCTTCTATCCAGACCCTAGCCACGGCTCTTGGTATCGGCCCCGGCTAGCTTTGAGTGGTAGACTTTCTTTCGGATTAGTCGTACACTCCTGGATTTTTTCTCCTACTATTTTGTTTTCTTTCTTTCAATGTTTTATTTAATTTATTATATTTTGTTAGTGTAGGCGTCTGGCTTCATCTAGCCTAGGTTATGGCCCATAGGGCCCATGCGCTACCGCTCTTCAGTTCGGTTGCTTCCTTTTAGCTTCTCTCTGATCAGCCGGTTGTGTATTCTAGGCCTTATCGTTTCATTGTTTTGATGTTACCGCCCCGTGGTCACTACGTGATCACGGAGCAGCCAGACGCCTGTCCAGTCATCTTCCCTCCTCCCGCTCTTCCATAGGGCCGGGGGGAGGGTTGGTCTGCCCACGCTCGCTCCGCATACCCGAGCCTGCCTCCCTTTCCCCCCAGTCGGAGGGAGTAGAGGGACGGGACAGACCCAGACTGGACTCGACCTCTCCAGCTTCTCGGTCCGGCCGGATGGCTAGGGGGGGGGGACTGGCCTTTCCCCCCTCCGTCGCTTCTCCGTCGCTCCGTTGCTAGCGCGAGTCTGTGTGTCCCTCTCGCCCTTTTCTTTCCCACCTTACTGGGGCTCCTTTTCTACCGGAGCTCCGGCATCCAAGTGGAAAGGTGCTAGTTCACCCCGCAGGGTGGACTGAGGCATACAGTTGGTCTCTACTAACCCCTCCGTTCGCGCTGAGGTCGCGACACGCTCCGCCACGCACTGGACTTAGTCCGGTACGTTCGATTTTTATAGGTTTAAGAATTAGTTATGTTAAACTAAGTTAAGTTTATCTTAAGCTACCTTAAACCATCCCCCCTCCCTCCTTGTCTGCCTCACCGGATCTCTCCGGGGTTATAGACTATTCAGGCGGTAAGGGAGGGGTTATGCCCAAATTTTTTCCGAGCTTCGGCATGCAGCGGAGTTCTTCTGTCCTTTAGCCTGTAAGTGATAGCCTTTAAGATGCTCATGTGTCTTTTCACTTACAGACCACCAACTGTGAGCATCCGGGATGCACCGCCACGCCTCAAGACCCCGTGGACATGAAGTTTGCGGTCCCATGCTCCATGCGCGACTCCGCACTGGGACCTCCAAGTCTGGTATCACGAGACATGCACCATCTGTTATGATCTGGTGAGCCAGCTCTTAGACGGGGTAACGTATTTCCAACTCCGTTAGCCAGTCCCTACTTCGTTATAGTTCTTAAGTTTTAAAAAATTCTAATCTTTCTTAAACTTAAGATAAAAATACAGGGGATTTCGCATCCCCTATAATTTTAAGTTAAGCTTTTAATTTAGTTTTAGTTTTAAGTTTAATCTTAAAAACTAATAAATACCCTCTCTTCCAGGCTCCGGCTGTGAAGGACACCGCACTGGCAACCCTGCGGGCCTGGGTCGGCGGTTTTGGGAAGAACGCCGCCAAGGGTATGCCCTACATTCTCGAGAAGAGGTTGGCGGTCCTGATCTTCCCCGGAGGCAAGTCAACGGGCTACGTCGACCCAGCAGAGGCGGCCCCGACTATTGCGTTCATCCAACAACAGCTCGCTGCCTCGTTGACGGATCCAGGCCAGGACATCTCCTCGGAAGAAGTCGCGACGTTAGATCTAAACATTGAACCCATGGTAGGTGTAGACGACCTGTTGGTCGAGGTGAGTACGTTGGACGCCCAAGGGATGCCCTTGGGTGCCACTGGATCTTCACTACCCCTGCAAACTCTCCATCCTTCCAAGGCTTTACAGGTACAGAACTTTATACTTCTCCTGATGCTTCCGTTAGACCTAAGGTCAAAGGACAAGCAGTAAAAACCTTGACTAAGACGTCGTCGTCGTCTAAAAAGACGGCGTCGGCGTCATCATCATCTCGTAAGTCTCCGGCTAAAAACCCCGGAGATAGGAGGTCTAAAGCTATCCGGGTCCGGCTCCAAATCCTCTAGGAGTAGATCCTCCAGGGGAGAGATCACACACTCCAGCGGAGTCAACCGTTACCACTACCTTTGGTTCCGGTTCAGAGCCACCCGTCCACCTCCGCAGCAGCGTCCGGCTTTGGATCCCAACGCTCGGCCTGTTGCAACAAGTGGGCGATCTGGTGGGTCTCTAAAAAAACCAGTATGGAACAAGATGTTCTCCCGGTTGTCTGAATAGGATCAACTCCCAGGACAACATTATCGCCGGACTGAGCCAAGCTCCGCTAGCTTCTCCCCCACCCTTCAGCACAGGGGGAGCGCAATTGCCTCCGTATGACTCTCTACCTCCGTTCAGTATGAACAATCCTTGGAGAGTAGCGTCATACGCCCCCTTCCAGGACGGGCTTATTTCTATCCCGGAATGTGGAACTCGTAGGATTGAAGACTTCGAGTTCTACCCGGAAGACCTTCAGCCTCCGTTCATCGGCTACGCCAGGCTCACCGCCTCTGCCATGACTCGAGACGATAAGGTACCTAAAGAAACAGTCCTCTATTCACGAGACCAGGCTCAAAGAGAATGGCTCAGGTGTTTTAGAGGACATGGACTGTTCGAACACGAAAATACAGCCGTTTAGAGTCCTTTCACAATCTTTACAATGGAAGAGAGTACCCCGCTCCCTTTCTTGACAAAGATTGCTACGGTTACCATTCCAGCAGCCCCAGAAGGGGGATTCGTTTGCCTCAGCTGAAAGAAGCGGACCCTACGTCTCCTTTACTTCCCTCAGCCGGTGAGTTGTGGGAAGATCTGCCCAACACTTTTTCTGCGGGCAAACTCAAACCAGACTGTGCTATGGAGCAGTTTGGTGAGAAGCTGCCTAGACTTCCAGATAGCCTCATTCAGGCAGAATTTGATGCCAAGTCTAGGTTGGCCAGGTCTATCAATACCATGGCCATGACCGAGGTGGCTACCATTTCCTATGGTTCTGAGCCACTTTTTAAGCTGATCACCAAGTCACTGACTCAAACGGTGCAGTCTGATATGTTCGAGTTCGCCACGGCTAGAACAAACTGTAGGAAACATGTCCTCCAAGAAGCAACGATTCGGCATGAACCGAATTAGTTGCTTGCATCGAACATCTGGGGAGCAGGACCTCTTCCCAGATGCGATGGTGAAGGAGGTCCAGGCAGAGGCTACAAGGCTTAACCAAAGCCTTAAAGATCGTTGGGGTCTTACGGCCAAGAGACGCCAAGATCAAGTTGTCAGAGGTAAGGCTCAGAAGAAACCCAGACGTTTCCAGCCTTACCAAAAGAAACAGCCACACTTTACCCACCTGTTCCAGCTGTCCCGTTGGTGCAAGCAGCCCAACCTTCTACCTCCAAGGCTCAATCGCAGCCTATCTATGTCATTTCCCCCCAGCCTAAAACCCTCCACCTCTACGCTCCTCTCTCCCCAGCCTTCAATCAAGTCTTCGAGGGCCAGGCTTCCCAGAAGTATGACCGCTCGGGTAAGGGAGGCAGAGGTAAGCGATCCTTTCGTCAGAGAGGATCAGGAGGGTCCTTTAATAGAGGAAAGCATTTCAGGGGAGGCCGCGGAGGCTACCAACACCAATGAGGACTTTTCAGGTAGGGGGAGGGAGGCTGTTTCACTTCGCCACCGGTGGAATTTCAGCAGTGGGCGCAAAGCATTTGTGTCAAAAGGCCTGGGTTGGAGTTGGGTAGCGAACCCGCCCCCATCCAGACCTTTCCGCCAACTTCCATCCAAAGAATTGACGGAGTATGCGGAGGACCTCCTTCAGAAAGGAGCTATAGCGAGAGTCAACAGATTAAAGTTTCAAGGGCGCTTGTTCAGCGTTCCAAAGAAAGGCTCACAAAAAAGAAGGGTAATCTTAGACTGTCCCGCTTAAACTTAGCCATTCGCCTGCGACAAGTTCAAGATGCTCACGATCTCGCAGGTACGGACCTTACTTCCCCGTGGGGCCGTCACCACCTCTATCGATCTTACAGACGCTTACTATCATATCCCTATTGCAAGGCACTTCCGTCCGTATCTGGGCTTCAAGATAGGAGATCAGGCATTCTCCTTCAAGGTAGTTCCTTTCGGGCTCAACGTAGCACCCAGGTGTTCACGAAGTTGGCGGAAGTGGTAGTTCAACAACTAAGATCGCAAGGGGTTATGGTAGTAGCGTATCTCGACGATTTGGTTTTAATCTGGGCTCCAACAGTCGAGGAATGCCACAAAGCAACACTGAAAGTGATTCAGTTCCTGGAATATCTAGGCTTCAAGATAAACAGGACCAAGTCAAGACTCACTCCAGAGTCAAACTTTCAGTGGCTGGGCATTCAATGGAATCTATCCTCCCATACTCTGTCGATTCCATCAGCCAAGAGGAAAGAAATAGCGAAGTCAGTAAAGCAATTTCTGAGTCACAAACAAAATTGCGTCAAGAAGAACCCAGGAAAGGATCCTGGGTTCACTCCAGTTTGCATCAGTGACAAACATCTTGATGAAAGCCAAACTGAAAGACCTAACCAGAATCTGGCGCTCACGAGCAAATGTCAGGTCCAGGGACAAATTATCCTCAGTCCCTCAGATTCTACGGAATCGACTACGCCCGTGGGCAAAAGTCAAGAACTTATCGATATCAGTGCCCCTTCAGTTTCCTCCTCCGGGATTACCATCCACACAGACGCTTCGTTAAGCGGTTGGGGAGGATATTCTCAGTTCAAGAAAGTTCAGGGAACTTGGTCACCTCAGTTCCGTCAGTTTCCACATAAACGTACTGGAAGCAATGGCAGTGTTCTTGACTCTAAAAAGGTTACGTCCGCCGAAGTACTCCCACATAAAGCTAGTCTTAGACAGCGCAGTGGTAGTCCATTGTATAAACAGGGGAGGCTCCAAAGCACGTCATCTAAATCATGTCATGGTAGCCATCTTCTCCCTGGCGGACAAGTTCAGTTGGCACCTCTCCTCCACCCATATAGCTGGAGTGAGAAACGTCATAGCAGATGCTCTATCCCGATCAGTACCTCTAGAGTCGGAATGGTCACTGGACAGCAGTTCGTTCCAATGGATTCTTCAGAGAGTTCCAGGCCTACAAGTGGATCTTCGCATCCCAAGCGAACCACAAACTCCCATGTTATGTGGCCCCAACCTGGACCCTCTGGCCTATGCCACGGACTCCCTGGCCCTAGACTGGAACAACTGGGAGAAGATTTATGTCTTCCCTCCAGTGAATCTTCTCATGAAGGTACTGAACAAACTCAGGACATTCAAGGGTCAATTGGCTCTAGTAGCCCCAGACTGGCCGAAGAGCAATTGGTACCCTCTAATTCTGGAACTGGGTCTTCGCCCTCTTCGAATTCCCAGTCCCAGGCTCTCCCAGTCAGTGCAAACGAAGACTGTGTTCGCTTCCTCAGGAATTCTCAAAACCCTAACTTTATGGATTTCATGAAGTTTGCAGCGAAAAGAGATGCGAATATTGACCCTCAAAATATTCTCTTCTTGGAATCTGATAAAAGGGATTCAACTTTGAGACAGTATGATGCTGCTGTCAAAAAGTTAGCAACCTTCCTGAGAGAATCAGATATTAGAATCATGACAATCAATTCAGCTATATCCTTTTTCAGATCTTTATTTGAAAAGGCCTTAGCAGCTAGCACCATTACGACAAACAAGTCAGCCTTGAAAAAGATTTTTCAATTTGGTTTCAACATAGACTTGACAGACTCCTATTTCTCGTCTATTCCCAAGGCTTGTGCTAGACTTAGACCTTCTGTAAGGCCTACGTCAGTATCATGGTTCTTAAATGATGTTCTAAAGCTGGCTTCAGAAACTGATAATGACACAGGTTCATTTATAATGCTCTTAAGAAAAACTCTATTTTTATTAAGCTTGGCCTCAGGAGCTAGGATTTCAGAACTGTCGGCATTATCCAGAGATCCGGATCATATTCAATTTCTTCCCACAGGGGAAGTGCTACTTTCTCCGGAACGTAGTTTTATAGCAAAGAATGAAGATCCTTTGATGAGGTGGGAACCATGGAAGGTTGTACCCCTTCCACAAGATATATCTCTTTGCCCAGTATCGACCTTACGAGCCTTTCTGTCCAGGACCTCCTCATCCTCATCGGGTCCTCTCTTTAAGAGAGAAAAACTTTGGTGTACTTTATCTATTAAAGGCATCAGGCAGCAGATCCTGTACTTTATTAAGCAAGCCAATCCTGACTCTTTCCAAAAGCACATGATGTCAGGGCAGTAGCCACCTCAATTAACTATTTCCAACATATGAATTTCGATGAGTTGAAAAAATATACTGGATGGAAATCGCCGACAGTATTTAAGCATCATTACTTAAAGTCCTTGGAAGCTCTGAAATTTTCAGCAGTTGCGGCGGGTAACATAGTTTCCCCCGACTCTGCTTAATCTTTAGTAGAAGATCCAGTCCTCCTTTCTACATGTCTCACCCAACAGTTCGTCTATGCCTGTCATGTTTCATCTACGTTTACCTTGGGTCTTAGCTGCTCTTATGGTGATATGGTGGGTGTCCCTTATTTTTTTGCTAGGGGCACTCACAATCGATTGTATGTATTGATCTCTTTGATGTGATCCCCTTATTTTTATGCTAGGGGATACATCTTATTTACAATGGTTACGGGTTTTGTATATTAAGTCATATACATTCCCTTCATATATTATTATTATTGAAGTTTGTTCTGTTCAAGTTATTGTTATAATTGCTTTTGAGTTCTTTGTACATATCTATACACAGATACTGCTTTTAACATATATTCCATGTAAGCCCTGTATATATGTAAAAATTAAGTTAATTTTAAGAAATATTATTAGCATTAAGTTTAATTTAAGTAATATTTCTAATTTTGTATCATTGTGTATATGTATATTTATTAGCAATTATATTCCTTCTTTTTATGTTATCTTTTATTTGAGACCCCTTTTTGTTTAGTTGAATTTTCTTTACAATCTTGTGCTATTTCTCTGGTACGATTTCGCGCAGCGACACGAGCTGAGCCCAGAAAAGGGATTTTGACGTAAGGAAAAATCTATTTCTGGCGATTGGCTCGTGTCGCCAGCGAAATCCCGCCCTACCCATCCAATTTTGCTCAAGATTAGTCTGCTAACGTTCAGGTGATGGGCCACCAGAGGCGCAGCAGTCGGCAGCATGGGATGGAGTAGTAGTAGTTGCTGCCCACTCTGTGGGTCGGCTCCCCTCTTGTGGGGATTTTGTAGTGGGAGATTTCTATGGGCAAAGCTGGCTCGTGGTAGTGGTCTCACTCGCCATAGTGTTCATACCGACACCCTCTTGGAGGTGAGCGAGTCAGTTGTACTGACCTTTTTCTTTATTTATTTATTCTCTGGTATGTGTTAGTACATTTACCCTAGAAATAATAGATTAAAGGATATTTCGCTGGCGACACGAGCCAATCGCCAAGCAATAGATTTCTCCTTACGTCAAAATCCCTTTATTATTTTTAAAGACAGATCTGATAGCTAAGTACAGTGGGTGTTTTCCTGCAGTCACGTGATCATTGTTTCATCCATAATCCATAGATTACTAAGTCAAAGTACTGCCTATTTTATATTAAGATGAGCACAAAATTTTAGCATACCAAGTAAAGCTTAGTCATTTAGAACAAACAAAATATAGTCCAAAAAGAAAATGTGTTCCTTGGTTGCTGAAATTTTACCAGTAATATGTTTTCTTTGACAAATGCAGATCTTGGCTAATTGAGTTGTGGTGCAATGGTGTTTTATGATCTGTAATAGTGTACCAATTGGAAAGATGAAGATATTTTCAAAAAGATAGACACTGATCTAAAATAGTTAGATATTGCATAAGAACATAAGATTTAATTTTTTAGATTAGGAAATTTTCAAGTATGTGGAATATGTTATAATTAAGATCAGAATAGTTCGGTGTACATGAATTCATAGTTTTATTTTTCATATTTTATTTTCCAAAAGGAAATGAATGCTAGTAATGTAAAAATTAATACCAAAGGAGAACTGTAAATGTTCTAATACATTTTGTCTTTGCAGTTCTACGTAAGCAGCCAATTAATCCAAAGATGGCCATGAAACCACTATACTGGACAAGAATACAGTATAATACACCAAAACCTCCCAAATCAGAGACCTCTGAATCCGAAACAGAAGTAGAGTCTGCTGATGAGGGAAGCAAGGAGGAAGGTGAAGAGGTAAACGATGCTGGTGAGGCTGAAAAACCCACCGCAGATACTACTGACAGTGAAAGTAAATTAAAAGTGGAAGAGAATTCAGAGGACATTAATAAAGAGGAAGCGGAAATGAGTGACACTATGAAAAGAAATAAAAAGAAAAGGAAAAGGAAGAGAGAGTAAGTACCAGTTCTTTTGATGGATATTGTTGGTTTGCAGGGTTGATTTTTCACTTTATT
Organism: Macrobrachium nipponense; assembly: GCF_015104395.2. Lineage (NCBI taxonomy): Eukaryota > Metazoa > Arthropoda > Malacostraca > Decapoda > Palaemonidae > Macrobrachium > Macrobrachium nipponense. The sequence continues at coordinate 10,547,502 of NC_061109.1, read as the reverse complement.
TTAGACATGTTCATGAATGGAAAGATTAATAAAGATGCTTAAGGCCCGTTATTTGTTCCCTTGACAGTTCTGTGATATCTTGTATTTATTAGTGAAAGTTTTTTTTTTTTTTTTTTCCCCACCAATCAGAACCCATGAGTTCCTACAATGATACAAATGATTGCCTTTTATATTAGGAGTATTCATCCATGCAAGCCAGAATGATTATTGAACTTAACAAGGTAGTTAACTGGTGGTTGCCAGGAAGTAAGTCGGGTAATACCCTTCACTCACCAACAGAGCAGTGAGGATATGCTTTTTGTTTGCTCTCTATGTGCCTATTGTGTTGAATGAGTAACTTCCACTCTTGTTCTCATTGCAATTGCATAATATTCTTATTGTTCCATATACCATCTGATAATAAATTGTCACTTTGGTCTTATCTTTTTTATGAGAAGATAACCAATGCCATAGTGGGGATTTGGGCTGCCACATAGTTGCTTTTTGCCCCCCTTATGGGTAGACTACATTAATACTGTTTTTTGTAAGGACAAGGATTGTCTTCAATCCCTCCCTTTTTCTAATGTATGTGCAACCTGGTCTTCTCCCCAGTGGAAGAAGATTGATGATCTGGTACCAGGAAGAGAGAGGACAGGTGATGCTTTCCAGTGTCTGATGCTGTGGGACCCCTCCATTTCTTTCCTTCCTCCTCAAAGTGTAACAAACCCTTTCTTCTCATCAGGGTACAAGAATTATGACACTTGGCACTTGTTGTCACATGAGAAGCTGCATCACTTGGCGGCTGTTGATTTATGGGTATCTGCACACGTTTTCTTAAAATTCCAGGTTACTCACTACAGATGCATTCCTCATTGACCTTTTAGCAATAATAAGCCCAAGCCTTCTTTTTACACAGCTATTAGTAGCTGAGATTCCAGCTGGTGTTTTGATGTATCCTGTTCCATACCAGCCCTCCTCCTCCCTTGTCCTCTCCTCACTGCCTCCCCTTCCCCTCCTCCTCCTGCCTCCTCCTCCTCCTCCTCCTCCCTCCTACCTCCTCCTCCTCCTCCTCCTCCTCCTCCTCCTCCTCCTCCTCACCTCCTCCACTTAAGAGGAAGATGGTGGTAGTCTAAGCCCTTGCATAAGAAGTCCAGGAGGACATCACTCATGCACTCTTCTTCATAGCAGGTGAGCAGAAGTACCAAATCACCAGCCATCATCATTGGTACTATTGGTGTGGTGGTCGTTCTTCACATGATCACTTAGACAAGAAAATGGCTCCCCTTCCCCATCCCCCTGTGTACCCTAGGTCTCTCACTAGGTTGGATATCCATAGATGAGGTGCCAGTTCGCTGTCCAGTGATAATTGTACCTCAGAGAGAGTTGTTGTTATGCATGCCTTCTTGGACATGAGGACTGTCCCTTCACTGTCCCACTATGTGCCCCAGGCCCAGGGCTCACATCAGGACCCCATAACCCCCTAGCTCCCCTTGGACTGGGTCTGTAGATGTGCCATAGGTTGCAGCTTAGGGTAACCCCCTACTTGCAACTTGTAGACATGTGCAACACGTTTCCTCTTCTTGCCTTGCATAATTCAAGAACAGGAATGGTTTTGCCTCACTTTCACCTTGTGCACGCTCTCATTCTTTACATCATCGTGCTCTGTTGTGACAAAATGGAGGAGGGGGGGTCAGTGGTTTTTGGGTCTGAACTCTGTTCAGACAGTAACTAGTAATGGGTCTTGTGTACCTTCTCTGATGAGAGGCTCTTTTGTTTCATGACAGAATCAGGAAAACTGGCAAAAGAGTGGAAGACTAGTGTGGCCACTCTTCACTTGAAGATAAGGCAGCTACTATTGAACCTGAGAATCTATGGATATTATTAACCACTTTTCACTATGTCTCCCAAGTGCAGGGAAAATGAAGTGATCTTGAACCTCTTTGCACTTGCATATTGACTCTTCTCCCTTGCCTTCCCAGGCATGGAGAGTTGACCGAGTGCCACCTTTTTTTCTCTCTTCATTTCACACAGTCATCAAACTGTATGAAAGTTGGGTTGTTGGTGGTATACAACAGAACTCTGTTTAAGGTGCTTCCAGTGCTCAGAGGATCACTTTCTATGTAGTCGTTTTCCAGTCAGACTAGAATGGTCTTTTACCCAATAGTACCTTCTACTGCTCTCTTGAGTAACTTTTTATTAACTTACACTTCCCAAAGATTGAATAATCCATTTCCTGCTATTAGTATTAGTATGCCGTTGTGTCATCAATCTCTGCTCCTTCCACAGTGGAAACAATAATTATAGCCTGTTGGTTCTTGCATGAAGGTGAACTCCAATCCATTCTGAGGGTAGAAAGGCATTTTAGATCTCCTTTTTCTCCCCATTATTGCTGTTGAACTCTTCCATTCTCTTTCACCTTTCTTTAAAAGCAAGAAGAAAGTTTGGATTGGTGTTGAACTTCACAGTACCATTTCTGCGGTAACATGAAGTCAGCAGTGGCATGGGGAGCAGGAGCCTTGCATTCCCTTCCAACAACCAGTATATTATCAACCCTTAATCGCAGCAAAGTGTTATGTAACCAAACCATTGTGTATGGTTAGTAGGTCTTTAGGTTTTTGTGTTGGGAAGGAGTCATCTTCGAAGCTACATCTGATCCCAAGGCTCCATGACATTCTTCAGATCATATTCCTCCTAGTGACCACTCTCTCTGGGTCTCTGGGTGTTCATTTTAGAAGGGATGTTTTTTGTGCCCAATGTGAGCCATAAAATTCTTTGTGAAGGACTTGGGCTCATAGTTTGGAGAACTGATCCGGTTTTTAATCTTCAGTTAGCACTGGAGGTGTCTAGGAACACCCTCCTTTTCCTGACTTCATAGGTACCCAATAAGTTATGACTCCTCTGAGGATACACAAAGTCAAGGCATAAGACTAGCCTTAGCCCTGTAGGATGAACTTTGTATCCCTTCCTTCATTCTACCAGAGGGACATCACCCACAGGCCCCTATATAATTCCTGGGACATGCAGTGGTCACTCACAGGTTGTGTAGGCACCCTGCTCCTGCTGGGCAAGAAAAATATCTTGCTTTAGCACTTTAGTTTAATGTAAGCCTGGGAAATAGAGAGAGACTGGTTCCTCCCATATGTCCATTCTTGATCAGCATCTAGTTGGAGATATAAGCTAGGTTTTGCAAGAAAAAGTATCTGCACTTTGAAGACCCAGTCTGACTACATAGTTTTATGTTTCTTGTTTTGAGTTACCTACAGTAAAGAACAATCACACTTGATCCTTGTGCTGATGATCCACGTCATGCCCTTGGACAAGGCTGAACTGGTGTTGGAGAGGCGTGGTCATAGCTGGAGACAGCCGTGTGACTGAAAGTAGAAATATACAAAAAAGCCATAATGTTGCTAAATATAGGACAAATGCTTAAATAAAGCAAATTTGCAGCTTGAAGAGCCTTTGTCAGTGGTGAAGCTGGAGAAAAAGTGCAACTTGACAGTGAAGCTTATGCACAGTTTCAGTCTTTGCTAGAGAGCAACCATAGACAGATACATTGCTGTCTGTCAATAATGGGCTGATGGAAAGTTAGACACCATTTATGGGTGAAAGATGCTATTTATGGGTGAACAGCTGGAGACTGCGTTGCAACTAGAGGAAATGGTACTGCTGATGGCAGTTGGAGGCTAGAAACAAGGGTGCTGCTAGAGGCAGATGAGTGTCTAGTGCAGGAGTGTAGTAGAAAAGAAAATACAAACACTAGAATAATGTCAGAGCCAGAAGAATAGTTAAAATGAGACTTCTTGGGGTGAAGTTGTCAGAAATCAACAGAAGAACTAAGAGAAGAGTGGTGTAGGGAAAGACCTTCTGGAAATGTTGAATACTTGCCTCAAAAAGTTAAAGAAGTTGTAATTAGTGTCTCCAACATGTTTAATGACAATGCCGTGTTTAACTTTAGGCAGGCAAACTTTAAAGAAATGCCAGAAACAAATGTCTAGACAGTTTTGTTGTGCGACAGGGGTCCAGTAACTCTCAAGCTAGTCCTAGTGCCAGTAAAGAATGAAGAGGGGAAGTAACCTCAAATAATGCCATTAAAAAACGAAGAGAAATAACCCCCAATATGTCCTTGATACCTGAAGTCCTTCTAGAGGGAGATTCCCCTTCTGAACAATAACCTCTCCTCCTCCCTCTCCCCTCCTCTCCATCTTCCATACGCTAACAAGTGTTTTTCATAAAGTTAGTGTGTTGTTAAATGTTCATTAATTCATTTTATTAGTCATTTATATTTATTTATCATTGTTTTCTTTGTTTTCTGTATGTAAAACTGTGTTTATTCCCTGTAAAATGTATTTTCTGGGCTCAGCCGTGTCGCTCCGTGAAATGTGTCCTGACATGTCCAATTTAGCAGTTCTCTGGTATCATAGCAATATTTTACTAGAAATAGTGCTAAAGAGGACACATTTCACTGGGCGACACGGCTTCCTCGCCCAGAAATAGATTTTTCCTACGTCAAAATCCCTTTTTTGTTAATATTTTGGGGGTTTGGAACACATTAATTGTATTTACATTATTCCTTATACAAATTATTGTCTTGGTTTTCATATGTTTCGGATTTTGTGAGAGGTTCCAGAACGGATTATGTACTTAAACCGAGGTACCACTATATATATGTATGTGTATATACAGTAGTACCTCGAGATACGAAATTAATCCGTTCCGAGGCGCCCTTCGTATCATGAGGTTTTCGTATCTTGGACCACATTTTACATGTAAAATGGCTAATCCGTTCCAAGCCCTCCAAAAACACCCCAGTAAATTATATTTCCAGGCCTAAAACACATGTTCTAGGGTTACGCGCCGATCCAACGGAAGAAATATGACTCCAAAAAGGCAAAATACTCTACATACTTGAGTAATATTCAACTGCATGTAATGTTCAACCCCATTTTTACTGCATATAATAGGAATTTAGCATATGTCCCTTAGCAATAAGCCTAGCCTATGTTAGCAGTTGCTACTGTAGCCTAGTCTATGATTCTGACATCTAAAACTAAGAGCTAAAAGCTTAGAATATGCCAATAAAATGTATAAATAATCAGTATGTACTCATTTCAAATAATTATTAATTAATCATTAACTATAATACACAAACAAACAAAAAAAAAAACCTTCCAATCGATTATTTACTTTCAGCTCTTACCCATCTTACGAGTACCGAACGAACACCAAGCAATCATTTTTCCTAGCACACAGTAAGCCATAAATTTTCATTAGTATCTCTCTTCAACTAATGAAACAACCAAACAGTATAATAACCATTCATTTCTATTCTTTATTCTATCTTTACCTAATGTTTTCTTTATTAAATGTATTGCATGAATAAGTTTTTCAATTTACAGCAACCTTTTACCAATAGAATACTTAAAGCACAAGGGGTAGATGCTGACCAATAGGAGAGCAGGACCTTATGGGGTGACTAGCATCAGGAACCAATGGGAGAGCGGGAGGATGGTGGCGAGTTTACTCAGTTGGCGGCGCGGGAGTTTTAAAATAGTTCTCGGTGGTCCGGGCGAATCTCGGGACTTTACAGCAACAACCTTTCGTATCTTGAAAACTTTTCGTATGTAGAGCAGTAAAATTTTTCGCATTGGCTTTCGTAACTTGGATTTTTTGTAAGTTGAGCCTTTCGTATCTCGAGGTACTACTGTATATATATGTGTGTATATATATATATATTATATATATATATATATATATATATATATATATATATATATATATAGATAAATATATATATATATATATATTATATTTATATAGTATATACTATATATATATATATATATTATTATAAAATTACATATATATATATATATATATATATATATATATATATATAGATATAAATATATATTAATATAAAGTCAGATATATAGGTAAAATGTATCAACGTATCTTCTGTTTAATTTGTTTATTTAGTTTATGTATGTATTGTTTGTTTGGATGGTGAGTCCCCTTCCATGAAATAGAAAGCAACTGTGCTTCAGGGACTGTTTATCTTTTCTTTCTCTTTATACTGCCCTTGAGTCTTGGCATTTCTTTCTCACAAAAACCTATCTAATGATGTGATTTTTTCCTGCATTTTGAAATGTTCCTGAAGTTAGAAATAGCATTATCATTCAGCAGGTTTATAACAGTGTGTTGAAGCTTTGTCAGGGTGATATTGTTCAAGAAAACATTACAGCTCCTGCCATTTTTGACATTTCTTTTAGTAATGGAACAGGGACTTCCTCCCTTCCCTCCTTCTCTGAAGACAGTTCCTCAGCTGCTGTCTCTATTACTCCCTCTGAAGGTCTTGCAGTTCTTTTATGGTGGGCTGTGCTTTGTGCTCCTCCAGGAGCTCAACCACATCATCATCACTGAGCCCTTGGACTTTTCCAGAGAGACAATATTCTCTCCACCAGGCTCAGCCATGCTAGCATCTCTAGCCTTTTTAGGAGCCATGATGACTCAATTAATATAAAACTCAAGGAATAAGAAAAATCAGACTCCCACAAAGTTTAGCAGAGATGCGCAGTGAACGAGACTTACTCATTGACTACACTCTTCCCTTTGTTTCAGTTGGGAACAGCAAATGCTTATTGCATTAATCACATACATGTTATAGCTGGTCATGTTTGTCTGTCCTTTAAACCAAGCAAATGCCTGTTAATAGATTAGATTTTTCCATGGCAAAACATCTTTAATCAAAGCTTATGTTAAGCAAGCCATTTATGAGAGTTAAGACTTTTAACTCAGTGGTCTGGTTAAACAATAATATTAAGGCATCATAATAATAAGGCAGAGGAGGAGAAGTCATAGAGAGACACAGTCTTCTTTTCAAACTAGAGGACCCCATTTTTACAGCTTGCAATCCATCTCTTCACTTTGGCTAGGGCTTTTTATGATGGCCTTGTCCCAATCTCCTCCAAGGACTGAATCTTTTGAATTCTCCAGGATTAAAGCATCCTAGACATTAACATTACTAGGATTTTATTAGTTTTCTTCGCCTATAGGATCTTTTTCTTTGTCTCATATAGTTTCTCAAGTCTCTGTAGCCTACATGAAAATTTGATTTATCCTAACAACTGTTCCCTTAACATTTTCAGTACCAAAGATGGTATTAGTACAGGAATGCATTTAACCCAAGTATCTTATGTCAAAAGCAGGCACTGGTGCTCACATCATCTCTTACCTTCATTACCATGACATAACTCATTTTCCAGATGTGAGAGGAGCTGTGCATGACTAGCTCCTTCACACATATGCAAAGAAGGTGAGGGTGATGTGTGATTATTTCTTTTTCCCTGCATGTTTTCTTTTTCGTATTGCCTTATTCTTTTAGTTCCACTTACAATATTCTGTTTGTTATCTCTGCAGCTCTTCAACAGTCTGTCTTTCTGTGTAACATAGGACCTCACTTTTAGTAAAGCTATGTTTTAAAAATTGCTTTATCAACTAGCCAAGTCAAATATTTGATGAGTAAAGCATGTTAGTCTGCTTTCTCTTCTGGTGCACAAGGTCACATCTAACAAATGATGCAATCATTATTTTCCCAACCCAGTGGTGTCTGGCTTTAGGATAAGTAGGCAGTTTTTTCTTACTTCTTGCCCCTGCATCTCATCCCATTGTGCTCATTGTTTTAGCTTATTGTAATCTTCTGTTTTGGGTCATCTGGACGTAATCACTTATCATTTCTAGCTTTTCAATCTTCAAGTCACCATAGCTGGGATCTTTTTACATGGAGTAAGGATAATTATGGTTAATGAGTTTGTGTAAACCCTTGCTTTTAAAATGTTTTTACAGAGGCAGTCATGAATTTTTTATTCACATTATCAGCTTCTGGGCCAGGTTTGCTTATTTGGTATGACTTAATGTCACCATAACTGCAGATGAACTTTCATCCTTAGGTCTGTGGATAGCATGACTTATTGAGGAAGTGCAATACCTTCTTATCTGGTGATGTAATCTTATTTAAGAGACCCTGCTATCCATTTCAATTGCCCTCCCACCTAAATTGATATCTGTCTGTGTGAAGCAATGGCTTTTAGTGCCACACTTCAAAATTTGTTCAGACATATTTTTGTCATAAGTAAACCATTTCCTTATGCCAAGCTTCCACTTCCTCCTATCTGGTTGGATACCAATGCCCTGGTTATTAATTAAAGCTACATATTGATTTCATGCGAATCTTCAGGTCCTTATCTCTTATAAGGGGATCTCTCTCACTGTGAAGATAACATGGTCGCTTTCGACATTTTTTCAACAAGCATTTGATTGCACAAACTGAATCAAAGCATGAGGTAATGTATAGAAAATGGTTTGTGGAAACAAAAATTTTTTACTGCCTTCATTGTACATTTTACCTTGAGAACTCTGTTACAGTTCCCTTAATGTATATTTGTTATTGATGTGGCCTCTCATATTTCAGACAACTATCTGATACTCCTTTGTGGGATGAATTAGAAGAAGAAGAATTTAATGAAACGGAATTTGTTAATTTATTTTCAAGACAAGTTACACAACCAAAGAAGAAGGAAAAGAAAGAAACAAAACCAGCCAAAATTCAGGTTAGTATCCTTTTTAAATTTCATCTGCTCTTGCCGGTAGGGTTTGTTGTTAAATAGCATTTTTTTATATACTTTTAAGTACCTGAGTAAGATGACTGAAAAGGAATTGTCCTACTTACTCAGTACATTGTAGGGCTACAGGTTTGAACACTGAACTGTCCTCATTTTCAAACTCAAGAGGAATATCGGAAAAATTTGAGAGAATCATCTTCCCTTTTAAAGTTAAGATGTGATACACACTAAGAAAAACTGACATGTAAATTTTCAGAACACATACTATTATTTACTAGTCTGATGGTTCAGTGAAAATGAGATGAGTAGTCCAGTGCTTGTGCAGCATGATTCTCCGTATATGAAAGGCTGTGGTTTGTATGTATATATAGGCAAATACTAATTACTACTTATAAAATCTGGCATGTTTCTAAAGAACAAAAATAAAGCAACAGTTATATTAAGATAACTACGTATTAAAACATCATTTTAACTATGTATTAAAACATCTACTTTAATTACCCAAAAAATATCACCACTCACTCATAAGACAATCAATAATTATATGATCCAGTGGAATATAAAGGGCCTGTAGACCAGATTACACCTTGAAGAAGTACTGTTTCCTCAAAAGACTGTGAACAGACCATAACTATCTATAGATTACTATTTATCAGCAACATCACAGGAAGTAGGCAACTTGTGTACTGTAACTGATGTACACAATAAGATGATTTATGATCAATTAATTTTGAATGATACTAATTACAATATTCAATAATGAATAAATAGAAAACAATGATTGTACCATCTGCATTTTATAAAATCAACCAAATAAAAGTTATAATGTAAGTAATTTTCAAGTATAAGTAAACTCTAAGGAAATTTTAATGCCCATAATCCTATTTGCGATTATTATTGTACATCCCGAGATCATGAAGGAAGTGTAGCAGAATAGATCACAAATCGGATCGCCGATAACCAACTCCACCAATAACTGGGGACTGTACATATTTAAAGAAGCGCATGGGTACATATTTGTGGAAAGCACATGGGTCTTTTCATCAGTGAATTTTGCACTTGGCTCATTAAACATACTTTATAAATTTTAATGGGACGTGTAACAACCATAGTTACTAGTTATAATTTTCAAATTCTAGTTTCACATAATGAAATAATCTCACCAGACTATTCCTCATTAGTACAATATTCATAAAGTTGGCTGAAAAATATGAATAAAAGGAACATATAGTAGTAAAAACTAGAATTGATTCTTGAACACCATGACATTTTGTATTAGGAAATGGAAGGAATGTTCTAGATCCCAAGAAATAAGCAACATAGTATGAGAAATTTTGAACACATAAGCAGCAACAAGAATTTGAAATGAAAATGTTTGTATAATTGAAGATTATCTCTGAATCAAACCCATTAAATTTTGAAATGATAGAAAATATGTTACAATAGAAAACTCGGTATGGAAGAATTGGATTATGCCATTTCAAGTTACAGCTAATCTGCTCCTGATAGAAATAGCATTTGTTTGTAAATGATCTAACATCTAGAACCATTAGCAATATGTTCATCCTATAACTTTATAATAATTTGTTCCCTGGAGAATGGTCAGATATAATTATTCCTGCTTGACCAGGAAAAGACCCAAGTATTATAATGAAAAAAATTGCGGATCAGTTTCATTAATAAGTTGATTTGCAAATAGAGAAAATGGTAATTTTAAATTCATGACTCATATGGCGTATACAAAAATATGATATTGACACCTGCCCAGTTTGGATCACAAAACAATAACACTTCTATAAGTTCACTATCCAAGTTGAAGACTACATCCATGGAGGATTTGAATGCTAACAGATATCCATTATGTTTGATGTACAAAATGCTTGTGGTACCACATATTAAAGACACTATACAAAAATAACATGCTTGGCCACTTGCCAATTTTCACTGAAAACTTTTTGACAGGCTTTCAAGTATGAATTGCTGATATTTATGCAGTTCTAAGTAGCACCTGCAGTAATCATTTGTGGTCTGGAAATTTGTGCCCTGGCATAATGCTATATTTATTCACATTACAAGACCATGAAAAGACCCAGATAATGTTCTAAGTATCACACTCTTACACTAGGCATATGTGACATTGGCAGTCAACTACCATTTAGTTGTCATGGATGATTATGCTATGTGCAACTGCATCAGGCAAAGACATGCTAGACATTTCATCAATAATGATATGGTAAAAATAAACACATGGATCTTAGTAGGTTCCTGAGTCTCCATTGGAAAGACCACAGCAGTTATGTTTTATCCCCTTGACGTGGTAAGGGGTTTCTGGAACCCCTGGAATTTGTTATTGGGTTCGAGTCCGTGAGTTCCATACGTTATATCATTATGTATTACTTTGGGTTAATTTTTGTGGAATTTTTCACTTGATAAAATTTATTGGTCCTGGTATAGGAAAAGGTATCATAGTTGGGACTGGTTTTATATTGGAAGCCAAGTAGTGGGAACTGTGTTAGGATCATCAGCTACCCAATAATGTTTGAACCTGAGAAATATCAGATTGATAGCTCAAGGGCAGAACTATTCTGCAGGCTGGGCCACAGATGTAGTGGGGTCTGGTTGTGTGGATAGGACTTGAGCATTTTGAATGGTTTGCCCATATAATATGATTTGGGTGTGAATGATTGTATTCTTGTAATACTCTCAGTCCCAACAAGCTGGTTTAGCTTACACTTGGGCCACTCAAATTGTGTTGTTCCATCCCCTGTGGGGTAGGGTGGGGGGCGGACATTTGTGAGTCTGCTCTCACTTGTGCCATTGGTGGAAAAATAAACTTCATGAAAGGCTGATGATATCTTTGTAAGGTTTTCAGAGGTAGTACTTAATTTTTTTAATGACATTCGATCTTTGAGTAGTAGCATTAAAGAATCAAGTAGTCCTGGACTCTCAGATGATAAAGTTTTGGCATAGATGATGACCTCTGTATCCTCCTCTGACAACTTGTGTATGGGAAAGACTAAGAAACCTTCTAGTGTAGTTACACTGGAATTCTAATCTCCAGCCCAGAGCAAAGGGAAATTGACCAGGAATGTATGTGAAATAGGACCAGGTATATTTGAAACCTCCTATGATGAACATTTGACCTTTAACCCTTAATGGACAGGCCAAATATATATTAAGCATACCTCCAAATGGGGCAGACTTTAAGGTAGGCCAGTTTAAGAAAAAACACATCAATGGAAAGAGGAAGATATGCGAATGGACATGGTGTTGGAAAAAAAATTCTAAAAACCTCTCTGACACTCATAAATTTTACCAAATTATACATGTTTTTCTAATTCTAATAATTGATTTTATTTTATTTTGTAAAATTATAATTACTGTTCACACAGTATCATAACAGAAAAGAACTAGAATCAACAATAAATTCTGAGTATATTTGATGTAAAATATTTACAAGACTTACTGAGATGGGGAGATGCAGTAACTTTTTGGAAGGTATACATGTGTAACACCCAAAAGCCACCACATCTGTTAACGGGATATTAATCTCGTTATTTATTTGGTAAACGTGTAACTCCGAGTGTCAGGCATACCAACACATAATCTCTCTCTCTCTCTCTCTCTCTCTCTTCTCTCTCTCTCTCTTCTCTCTCTCTCTCTCTCTTCTCGCTCTCTCTCTCTCTCTCTCATGCCTAACAGGTGCTAACAGGTTAATCAAAATAAGAGAGTTGCATTATAAATATACATTTATTTAACAACGAAAAGACAGTAAATCAATCAAGTCTCACAGACTAACTTAACTCAGTTACCCCAATATTAAAATGTCTAAAATGTAATTAGTCACACCAAATGTCTATTCTCCCATCGGGACACTCTCGGTTCCCCCCCATGGTTCCGCCAGAATCGTCTGTTTCAAAGACACGAGAAACCACTCGTAAGTACACATAAGTTTAACAACAAAGTCAAAGATTGGATATTCTTATAAAATGTTAAATAGACAACAAGCCACCCTTTGGCTAAAATAGTTCAAGACTCACCCATGCAGCCAGAATATTTCACTCAAAATATAAAGACACTTTCGCAGAGCTCCCTCGGCATCTTGCCTTTCTTCCAAAGACGTCTCTATGCCAAATGCACCATAGACTTGGGTAGGGGTACATTATCAATAGAAGAGACGCACACGCACATACGAACGCATACTTCGACAACGCCTCACATTACTGGCTACAACTAGTTTCCCAAAGGCACTTTGAAAAGAGCCCATGAACTCGTGATCATTTACTCGTCTTTCTACGCAGTTTTGTATCACGCCACTCCACAGAAATCATTTATCAGCTTTTCTCAGGTCGTTGCTTCGGCTCTGTTCTCCACATTCCAATAGGTCACAGCGAACATATTGGCAATATATCATTAATTATAACCCTAGGCCTTATACATGTTTTTTCTAATATTTCTTTGACCTTTTCTTTGCAAAATTACAATTATAACTGACATTCTATCATAAAAGATAAGAACTAAAACCAACATCAATCCCTGGATATATTTATGTGCAAATAAATAATAAGATATCATGGGATAGAGAGGGACAATACATTCATCCATCAAGTCTCAATGCATACTGATCACCCTCTGACCTGTGCTAAGCTACTACAGTTGCCATTAGTCATTTATGGATCATTGAAGTGATATGAACATCTTCCCCACTAAATTCATTCAAATCGTGTGGTATGTAATATTAATAATCATATGACGTAGCCGTCCATCACTTAAAACCTGTTGTAGATACTTATATGATGATGCCTGTCCATTAATGATTACTCGAGAAGATTCTAGTTGTGATATTTTTAATTTGATGTATACTGAGACATTGTGAATTGTGAAGTGATGTGTCCGAGAGCTTAAAATATAATCTGAAGGTTGAGGAACGCTGACAGAAGAATCAGCTTCAGCAAAGAAAGTGAAAAATCAAAAGTGTTATCTCATCTTAGAGGAGTTAAAGCAGACTGCTCTGTATCATGCTGTTTGGAATCACACCAAGGGAATATGTACACCCCAACTGATGTTGTACTCATAAGAAAAGCTTGTAGAAGAATTAAAAGATCAATGTGTAATTAGAGTTGAAAGAATAAAGAAAAGGATCAGTGGAAACTTGGTTCCATTCCAAATTTAATCATTACATTTAATTCAGCATGCTTTCCTAAAGTAATAAAAGCAACATGGTTAGTTTTAAGGTTAAGCAACATATCCCGAGACCAAGGAGATGTTTTTATTGCCACAAACATTGACATATGTTAAGGTCTTGTAGTCAGAAGCTATAAAGCAAGCCTGCCACATTTGTCTAAGTGTAGTGACCCAGAACATGGTGTATGTCATAAAGAAGCAAAGTGGATACATTCACAGGTATCATTGAGCAGTGCAGTCACTACATCATCTTGAGTGGAAGTTATCAAGCATCTCTTGCAAGAAAGATGCTTGTGTCTCAGAGCAGTGAGGGAGATATCTGGCACCTTCTGCACATCTGCTGTGAATTTCTAACAAGGAAAGTGAGCTATCTGAAGTTGGTGTTGTAGAAGGGGTTAGTCTGGTCTAGTACCTCTCTTCAGTATGTAGCGGATCTCTTAGTCTTCTGCGATGAGACAAGGGCTGGCATGTCTTAGCTGTCAAAGGTTATTGGGCAGTTCTTGCTCAAGTATTCTGCTTACATGGTATGAGCCTGTCCACTACCTCAGAAATAGCATTGCTTGAGGAGCTTCAAACAGTCATGACCTTGAGAGGTTAGGCCCTTAGTGGGATCTGTTGTGGACTTCAAGACTCAGGGCAGTCCCATTGAACCCCTGTCTTTGTCATTGGACAAGGATCTTACCCTTAAATCAGTCTTCCTCCTGGTCCTTGCTTTGACAAAGTTTGGGAGAGTTGCATGGATAGTCATACTTCCTCTGGCAGAGCAATGGTGGTCTCTCATTCTCTTTCATTTAGGAATTCATGGTTAAGACGTAAAGTCCCTTGGTTCCAGACCCAAAGTTTAAGACTTTCTTGACTCCCTCTCTTCAAGAATTCAATGGTAGTGAGCAAAAGCCAGATGAGATTTGTTGTGCCTGGTTTATGCCCTAAAATATTACTTGGGAAGGCTTAAGAACCTCATACCAGAGTGAAAATGCCTTTTGAAGAGTATATGGGATGTCACAAGGAGGAGTTATCCAAGAACTCCATCTCCTGGATTTGGGAGGTAATCTCCAAAGATTACAATTCTCTTGATAGTGCATTGGACCTTTTAACCTGTCCACAGGCCCCTCTCTCAAACTGATTTGTTCAACAAATAATGAGGTGGCAGTTTAGTGCTACCAGACTACCTTCACCTCATTCTACTTAAGGATGTTGCCCACAAATAATTCAACACCTTTTCATTATATCCTGTATGGTGGTTCAGCAAATAATGTAACTACCAGGAACTGTCCAGGTGTTCCATTGCTCATTCAAGTCCTTTGGCTATAGTGTGAAGCTCCTGAGGGAAGAGGGGTTTTGTAAAGACCCATCCTCCCTCCAACATCCTAGCCCATGAGCATTCGTATGAAAGTACAAGCTGGACCTGAATGAGTACAGGTAAGTGGCACTATTAGCCCCTGTTCTAATAACCTAGAATGTGAGCCTTCATCTCCCCTTGTATAACAGAGGGGGAGCAGGTAAAGTAGAGTCTTTTATCCAAACCCATTGTTTTGTACATGAACTTTCCTGTCAGACATATACTTAGCTTACGTCTCTGACGTCACGACAGAATTCAAAACTCGCGGCTAACGCGACAGGTAGGTCAGGTGATCTACCTTACCCGCCGCTGGGAGGCGGGTGTAAGAACCATCATACCTTTCTTGCCAGATTTTTTCTGTCGTCGGTGTCGACCACACCTGTTGTCGGTGTCGACCACACCTGTTGTCGGTACCTCTTGACAGTTGGATTCTTTTCTCGTTTTCGCCCTGGATTGTTTCTACGGACTTTTGGTGAAGTACCCGATCTTTTGGCCTGGCATTCGCGATTTGTGGACAGTTTTGGACTTTTCTTTGGATTTTTCTTTGGATTTTTCTTGGATACATGATGTCTGATGTTGATACTAAGAAAACCGCTATGTTTAGAGTTTGTTGTATGACTGAGTGTAAGGTGAGGCTACCGAAAGCTGCGGTAGACCCTCACACGGTATGTTTGAAGTGTAGAGGAAATGAATGCACCTTTAATAAACCCTTGTAATGAATGTGAAAAGCTGAATGAGGATGAATGGAAGTCTTTGTCTTCCTACTTGAGGAAGCTTGAAAAGGATAAAGTTAGGAAAGCTTCTTCCAGGAGCAGTAGTAGATCTCGTATTAGCGAGTTGGATGTAGATAATCCTATTTTAGAAGTAGCTCCTTTGTCAGTTTCAGCTCCTGCTCCCTGCACCGAAGCCGAAGATGCGCCTTCGGAAGTGGCCCTCAATGAAAGCCACCATTCGCAGTATGGAGAGGAAAATCAAACAACTAGAAGGTAAGAGTGATTCCAATAGTGATTTGTGCAGTGAACCCAGTGCAGTGGAGGGTGCGTCTGATCGGCTCCCTAATGCTTCCAGGCCTAGACCTCTTCCAGACTCCCAGTCCCAGTGGAGGAGGAAAGTCGAAAGCCGCAGGAAGGTTAGGGAGCATCCCCAACGGTCAGGCGTCCCCTCGGTAGCTCCTGTTGATCGTTCCCAGGCTACCTTGGATCGCTCCAAGAGAGAAATTTTGCGCCAGTGCTTCTCGCGTCGCCTTCGCCTTCTCCTAAAAGAGGATGGAGCTCTTCGGAAGCCTCGCGCCCTTCGAAGAGAGCCTGGAACGCTCCCTGCGCCCGCCCTTCCAGCCCTGAAGTTTTTTCGGAAGAGCCTGAGGTGGAAGCGAAGAAGCGTAAGAGATCAGGAGTATCGTTCCCCGAGCGGAGATCGAGCCTCGTCTCCTGTTCACGAGTTTGTGAATTCTCCTGCAAGGGTGTTGGCTAACCTTCAGGCGCAGATTTCGGCTCTGGCTGGCTCTCTTTGCGTTGTCTTCTCGTCGTAGGAAGGACGTCTCGCTTCCTGTAAAGAAGTCCAAGCTCCCCTCTCCTGACTCTCGCTATTCGACGGAAGCGGCGCGCTCACCTGTGCGTTCGGATTCTCGCAGGAGGCTTTCTGCTTCGGGCAAGATCGCATCTGCGTCTAAGCGACATTCGCCTGACAGACAAGTTTCTCCTTCGGACAAGGAGCAAACTGCGCGTAGGAGATCCTCACCCTACAGACGCTCTTCTCGAGACAGGATCACTACCCTTGACAGGCGCCAAGAGCCTAGTAGGCACTACTCACCTCGTAGCCGCTCCTCGTCTCGCATCCACTCTCCGGTTGACAAGCACCCTAAATTGAACAGGCGCCCTTCGCTGGACAGGCGTCAAGAGTTTGTTAGCGCGTTTCGCCTGGCAGGCGCTTCTTCTCCCGACTTTTACTCGCCTCGAGTCAGGCGCCGAGAGCCTAGCAGGCGCTTCTCCCCGGTGGGTAGGCGCTCACCTAGTAGGCGCTCGTCACCAGAGATTCTCTCGCCTCGGTTCAGGCGCCAAGAGCCTGGTAGGCACTTTTCGTATGGCAGGCGCCGTTCGCCTGGTAGCCGCTCTCCTTTGGATAGGCGCCAAGAGCCTGATAGAAGTTCTTCTTCAAACAGGCGCTCTGCACCTGACTGCCGCCTGACTCCTATTAGGCTTCAAGAATCTGGGAAACGCACTCCTCCAGACAAGAAGGATGTTGCAAGTAGACACTTGCCTGAAGCATTGTCTCCAAGACGTATACGTCTAACTTCCTCTAGAGGAACTCCTTTAAGAACTAGTCGCGCCTCTAAGGATCAGGAGGGCTCTTCAGCTCAGGAGGAACAGGACCCCTCAGAAGAAGAAGGACCAAAAGACGCCTCAGTTCCTCCTATAAGAAACTAACAGAGTTACTCCTGCAGAGTTTGGAGATATCCTTTCTCCTGTGGCTCCCCTTCTCCTCTTTCGTTATTCTCCACTTCGAAGACGTCGAAGGTTTCGTCTTGTGTAAGGATGAAACCTACTGTTTCCATGAAGAAGGCGCTGAGAGGTTTTGGGGAATGGCTCCTTTCTAAGGAAGAGAAAGGGAAGACGGTTTTTTCTTTCCCTCCGTCTAAACTGACCGGCAGATTGGGATTCTGGTACGAATCGGGAGAACCTTTAGGCCTCGCTCTCCCTTCGTCTGCGGACTCGGACTTCTCTTCATTAGTGGATTCTGCTCGTCGTTCCGCCCTCTTGTTCCGCCAAGACTACGTGGGGAATGAACGAACTTGACCACTTACTGAAGGAATGTTCCGAGTCCTGGAAGTTTTCAACTTCCTTGATTGGTCTTTAGGTGTTCTGGCTAATAAGACCAAGACCCCAGATGCTCTGTCTCCTGAAGATCTTAACTGTGTACTCACTTGCATGGATAAAGCAGTGAGAGACGGATCGAGTGAAATCTCCTCACTGTTTGGAGCTGGAGTGCTTAAGAAACGGTCGGTCTACTGTTCGTTTCTCACGAAGGCAGTGTCTCATGCGCAAAGGGCCTCGCTCTGTATGCTCAACTCTCTCCGCTTCTGTTCCCCAAGAAAATTATCCAAGATGTCTCGAGTGCCCTTTCAGCTAAGGCTACTCAGGACATGTTAGCCCAGGCGGCCAGGAAACCTTGCTCTGTCTTCCAACCCAAGACCAAGAAAGAGATCCTCTGAGACAGGAGCCCTTTCGAGGAGGACCCGCTGTCAGAGGTTCTGCAACAGAGGGAAGACCGTTTTTTAAGAGAGGTAAAACCCTTCTCTAAGTCAGTCAGAGGGAAGAAATAGCGGTCAAGGGACTCCAGACATCAGTGGGTGCCAGGACTACTGAAATTTGCCGACGTCTGGGCACAAAGGGGCAGACAATTGGTCCCTATCGATTGTCAGCAAAGGATACCTCATTCCCTTCTCGTCAAGACCACCATTGACGACAACTCCGAGGGAGTTGGTAGCCAAGTACAAGGAACCCCATCATGAATCAAGCCCTTTCTCTAGCAGTAGATCTCATGCTAGAGAAGGAGGCTATAGAACTAGTGAAAAGATCCCCGCTCTGCGGGCTTTTACAACAGACTTTTCCTAGTGCCGAAGAACTCAGGAGGATGGAGACCGGTGTTGGATGTAAGCGCCCTGAACGTCTTTGTGGAAAAGAGGAAGTTCGCCATGGAGACAACTTCCTCAGTGTTAGCGGCTCTTCGTCCAGGGGACTGGATGGTGTCTCTAGACCTTCAGGACGCTTACTTTCATGTGCCGATCCATCCTTCTTCACGGAAGTATCTACGATTCATGATGGGAGGAAACATCTTCCAATTCAAGGCCTTGTGCTTCGGCCTATCAACTGCACCCCAAGTTTTCACGGGGTTAATGAAAACGTGGCGCAGTGGCTACATTTGGAGGGAGTGAGGGTGTCGCTTTATCTCGACGACTGGCTAATCAGAGCAGAGTCTCAAGAAAGATGTCTGGAGGACCTTCAAAAGACCCTTACATTGGCAAGTTCGCTGGGACTTCTGGTGAACTTCCAGAAGTCTCAATTAATCCCCAGTCAAGAGAGGATCTATCTGGGATTCGGATAGCTTCTCTGGCTTTTCGGGCTTTTCCCGTCGCCAGAGAGGATAGCTCGTTGCTACGAGAAAATAACGACCTTCCTAGAGAAAGATGCATGCCACAGCGAGGGAGTGGATGAGTCTGCTGGGGACTCTCCTCGCTGGAGCAATTCGTTTCTCTAGGAAGGTTGCATCTCAGGCCTCTACAGTTCTTCCTATACCAGAACTGGAGGCGTCTCTCCCTAGATCTGGAGTTCTCCCTCAAGATCTCAAGGGAAATCAAGAGAGACCTTCGGTGGTGGAACAACCCACTTCGATTTGTGAAAGGAATGTCTCTCTACATGCCGAACCCCAGCCATGTGTTGTTTTCCGACGCATCGGAGGCAGGTTGGGGGGCGACGCTCGGGACAAGAGAAGTGTCAGGCACCTGGAAGGGGGATCAGGTGTCCTGGCACATCAACAAGAAAGAGTTGATGGCAGTCTGGATGGCATTGAAAGCCTTCGAACCCCACGTCCGAAATGCAGTAGTGCAGGTCAATTCGGACAACACACAGCCTTGGCGTACATCAAAAATAAAAAACAGGGGGGGACGCACTCTTCTCCCTGTACGAAACAGCAAGGGATCTTCTGCTGTGGTCTCAAACAAGGAAGATCAGTCTTCTCACCAGATTCGTACAGGGAGAAAGGAACGTCAGGGCCGATCTCCTGAGCAGGAAGAATCAACTCCTGCCTTCCGAGTGGACCCCTCCACTCAGAAGTATGCCAAGACCTGTGGAGAAGATGGGGCAGACCTCACATCGATCTCTTTGCAACAGCAAAGAACGCAAGAATCGAACTTTACTGCTCCCCGATCTCAGACCCAGGAGCAGTATCAGTGGATGCGTTTCTCCTAGATTGGACAGGGCTAGACGTCTACGCCTTTCCCCCCTTCAAAATACTAGGACAAACCCTCAAGAAATTT
Organism: Macrobrachium nipponense; assembly: GCF_015104395.2. NCBI lineage: Eukaryota > Metazoa > Arthropoda > Malacostraca > Decapoda > Palaemonidae > Macrobrachium > Macrobrachium nipponense. The sequence goes on along the minus strand of NC_061109.1, from coordinate 10,527,350 downwards.
GCTATCTCGGATGAGGACAAGAATGACGCTAGTAGCTCCGTTCTGGCCCGCCCAAGATTGGTTCACAGAGGTACTGGAATGGTTGGTGGACTTTCCAAGAGCACTTCCACAAAGACAAGATTGCTCAAACAACCCCACCACTTCGACAGGTATCACAGAAACCTCCCCGCTCTCAATCTGACTGGCTTTCGACTGTCAAAGTCTTGTCAGAGCGAAGGGGTTTTCGACAAAAGCTGCTAAGGCTATCGCCTCAGCTAGAAGACCTTCGACCCTTAAAGTCTACCAGTCGAAGTGGTACGTCTTTCGCCGTTGGTGCAGGAACCAGAAGTTTTCCTCTTCCAGTACCTCTGTGACTCAGATAGCAGATTTCCTAGTTTTCCTCAGAGAAAAATGCGGTTTGGCAGTATCTACTATCAAAGGATACCGAAGCATGCTGGCTGCCGGTATTCGACATAGGAATTTAGATCTTTCGAATAACAAAGATCTTCATGATCTCTTAAGATCTTTTGAATCTTCCAAGAAAACCTCGAGCGAAGTTCCAAGTTGGAATCTGGATGTGGTTCTTCGTTTCCTGAGGTCCGCTAGGTTTGAACCACCACATTTAGCCTCCTTCAAAGATCTCACGAGGAAAGCTCTCTTTCTCATGGCTTTAGCATCAGCAAAAAGGGTTAGTGAGATTCATGCCCTAGAAGGAAGGGTAGGTTTCAAAGGAGATTCCGTGGTTTGTTCCTTCCTTCCTTCGTTTTTGGCAAAAAATGAGAAACCCCTCAAAACTGTGGCCAAGGAATTTTGAGGTTCGTGGTTTATCTGCCATAGTAGGGGAAGAACCTGAAAGAACTCTTTGCCCTGTTAGGAGTTTAAAATACTACCTTCAGAAGAAGAAAACCCTTAAGGGCATTGAGGATAGACTATGGTGCTCTGTAAAGGACCCCAGCAGACCATTGTCGAAAAATGCGCTGTCTTTCTTCATTAGAAGTGTTGTGAAAGAAGCACATAAAGCTTGTAATGAGGAACATTTCAAGATCCTAAAAGTCAAGGCTCATGAAGTAAGAGCAATTGCCACTTCCTTGGCCTTTAAGAAGAACATGTCTCTTCAGAATCTGATGAAAACTACATTCTGGAGATGTAATTCAGTATTCGCCAACCACTACCTAAAAGACGTCAGTATTACGTATGACGAGTGCTTCGCGTTAGGCCGTACGTATCGGCGGATTCGGTGCTGGGGCAGGGAGCTGGAACATATCCTTTGTAGTTTTTGCCCTTGTTGTTTTTTTTTTTTTTTTTTTTTGGTAATTGAGTTCATATGGTTGTATGAAAAATGATGCAGGTAGGCATCGTTTTTCGTTTCGTAATGCTAATAACATTAGTTTGGTTAGGTGATCGGATTTGGTTTGAAGCTCCCTGCGTTGGTAGTGGACAGGTTCTGTCATAGAAGAGGGCGAACCCCCATTGACATGATCCGACTTGGATTCTACTAAGTAAGCGGATATCAAGTCTCGTTAGTAGACCCAAAAACAAAAAGTCTTTCAGCTGTAGGTCACGCCCCGCTGTAGCTCTTATGGCTATGCAGACTAATAGACAGTATCTATGAAGTCTTCAGCCTAAACAGGTAAGAACCAAGGTTATTTTTATCCTACAACAGGTGTTGTTTACCTTTTCTTTGTTATTTTCTGTCTTGTACCCTCCACCAAGGGTGTCAATCAGCTAAGTATATGTCTGACAGGAAAGTTCATGTACAAAAATGATATTGTTATTTTACAATAAAGTTTTGTACATACTTACCTGGCAGACATATACGATTGATGGCCCGCCCAGCCTCCCCTCAGGAGACAGGTATAAGAGAGAAAAAATCTGGCAAGAAAGGTATGATGGTTCTTACACCCGCCTCCCAGCGGCGGGTAAGGTAGATCACCTGACCTACCTGTCGCGTTAGCCGCGGAGTTTTGAATTCTGTCGTGACGTCAGAGACGTAAGCTAAGTATATGTCTGCCAGGTAAGTATGTACAAAACTTTATTGTAAAATAACAATATCATATTAGATTATCTATACCAAGGCTACTGACTGACAGTTCCTCTTCACAGAGGGTGACTGGGTTCTTAAGGATTAATCTGGCATAATTCTGGTCTGTAGAGTGGGTATAGAGGGAAGTACTGCCACTCTCTCCAAGGAGGTGTCAACATAGCGACACTAACCTGCCCTCTAGGGTGGGGTCAGCAAAGTAGCACCGATATATCATTTTTCTGCACAGTGATACTCGGCTCCACCCGCAAAGGGAATCATCTCTAACTGTTGGCTCTACCTCCCCCTTAGTACAGAGTCTTTATGTATGAAAGGTATAGCGTATGTATCCTCATATGAACAAGTGCAAAATTGTAAAAGTACGTAATTTGCATTTTTCCTTGGAATGCAAACTGTAACCTTTCATATTAAGGCTAATCCACCTTGCCCACCTCATTTCATTATTTCTTGCCAGTTTTTCATTCTCTATGTAGGCTGGAAATAGAGTGGTTAGTGTCACTTGGGTGAGAATGGGCATCTCCTCTCCTTCATTCCACCTGGATAACACCTTTATTTAGTCATTACATGGGCAGTCCAGCACATGCAAAGTAAGGATTCACCATATATGAAAGGCTACAGTTTGTATACCTAGGAAAAATACAAATTACATACTTTGAAAATTTGGTACTACTTTGTTTAATACTAAAGTCCTGCTGCTTTCCTCCAAGTCCATTTCTCCCAGCCTCACATTGGCCCAATGTTTAATGTTTCTCACACACAGGAAAACAAAAAATAAATATCAGATGAGAATGGGCTGTAATAGTTTGGGAGGTCATATCAGTCAATTACCTATGGTTTGGCTGTTTTTTTGCAATTAAGATTTAGTTTCTTACATTGCTAATGAAGGATTCGGTAAATAGGTTTGTTTTTAGGAAACCAAGATTGTTAACAACTACGCTCATTATTATATGCTGTGCCCAACTGATATAACATTGTTGGACTTGAGTTTGAACACAAGAGTTTTTCATTGCAAATTATTTAATTGCATAATTTTGCCTTAAGATTGTCATCAGCACTTAGAAACTTCATGCCAAGAATTTTACTCCTTAAGAGAAAGATATACTGTACAGAATGATGATATTTCAACTTTGTGTAAAAGATTATACTATGGTTGTCCTTTTTTTTTCATTAGGTTGCCAAAGTCTTAGACAGCAAACGATCCCAGAATGTTGGAATTTTCATTAAAAGTCAACATCTAGATATAGCAGATGTTGAGAATGGTAAGTAATTCCAATTTTGTATCTATCTATATGTATGTATAGTATATATATATAATATGTTATATATATACAGGCAGTCCCCGGCTTACAACGGCTCCCGGCTTACAACGTTCCGCCCTGGGTTACGACGTTTGTTCCGACGTTACGACGCTGACGCTTCCGACGCTCCGAGTTAACGACACTTTTAAATAACGCATACTATGATAAAAATCCTTTATAGTTTAGCACAGTATATTAATAAAAATAAGTTTATAGTTAGATTACAACAAAAATTTTGATGTTATGATGATTTTCGACACTTTTTATGTCTTATTTTTCGAATTTTTGTAGTGACGCCTCATATGCGGAACTAGTTTCCAAGCAAATGAATACTAGCTTGCGCTGCGCAAAGTTTATAACAGTCCAAAAGTGCAAATAATGAAAAAATCATTGCTTGTTTCCAGTAATAATAACAAAATTAAGTTTCTGGTTAGATTACAATGCAAATTCAAAGTATCCAAAGAGAGACATTATCCAGTAATTTGATGAGAGAGAGAGAGACAGAGAGAGACGAGAGACGAGGAGAGAGAGATGAGAGAGAGAGAGAGAGAGAGAGAGAGAGGGGGAGGCGTCTTCCGACGCTCCGAGTTAACGACGCTTTTAAAAAACGCATACTATGATAAAAATCCTTTATAGTTTAGCACAGTATATTAATAAAAATAAGTTTTCTGGTTAGATTACAACAAAATTTTGATGTTATATGATGATTTTGACACTTTTTATGTCGTATTTTTTTTAGTGACGCCTCATATGCGGAACTAGTTTCCAAGGCGAATGAATACTAGCTTGCGATGCGCAAAGTTTATAACAGTCCAAAAGCGCAAATAATGAAAAAATTTGATCAGAGAGAGAGAGAGAGGCGTCTTGGCAAATGAGATCATTTGCCAATGGTCTTGGGGATTGACGTAACGTTTATTTTCTGAACAGATAGGACAGAGAAGTGTTAGTTTCATTAAACAGCCTCTGACTCATGCCAGTAAATGTTTTGTTGATACTAATAATATAAGCCTATTTAAAGATACGTTTACTTTAATTAGTCTATATGATATGTAAATACTAGTAATCAACTGTTCTTGTAGACCTCAAGATTTGGCAAAATCGAAGTATCCAAAGAGAGAGATTATCCAGTAATTTGATGAGAGAGAGGAGAGAGGAGAGATGAAGAGAAGGAGAGAAAGGAAGACGAGAGAGAGAGAGAGAGAGAGAGAGACCTTACAGACTTTACATTTTGTTTGGGTTGCCCCAGGTCCCTCAGTGTGAAGCACCTCTAATGTCTACCAGAGAGTTGCTAGTACATCTTCCGGTATATTTTGCATCTTCCAATCTTGGATGGTCTGGGATGCAGTTTAGATATTTGTCGAGCTTATTCTTAAACACATCTACGCTCACTCCTGATATATTCCTCAGATGAGCTGGCAACGCAGTTTCATTAAACGGCCTCTGACTCATGCCAGTAAATGTTTTGTTGATACTAATATATAAGTCTATTTAAAGATACGTTTACTTTAATTAGTCTATATGATACGTAAATAGTAATCGACTGTTCTTGTAGCCCTCAAGATTTGGCAAAATCACTCCAGGTTGTACATAAAACTTCAAGAATGTAGTGTCACCAGAGGATTACAATAGTTTTTACCTTCAAGAACCAGCATTTTTTGATGAAAATGTATATATCATATCATATCAAGGAAACCATAAATATAAAGGAAGAGGTGTCCAATCAGACAACAGTCATGTACACGTGTTTTATTAAGAAACGTTTCATGTTGTTACCAACATATCATCAGTCTGCAATTGAAATTCACAATTAAAATAAACTTAAAAATTACAATAAAAATTGAAATATACTCAGTACAATAAAAATTAAAATATACTCAGAATGTTAAAATAGGGAATGAGAAGAAAACTACCTATTCATAAAGAAAGAAAGAGCTGAGTGACTAAAAACGGTAAGGTCTGCACACAACGTAAACCTCACACCAGAGAGAGAGAGGAGATGACGAGGTGTTGGAGTTTAAACTAGGTGAAAGGTACTTAATAAACAATGACTCTGGTAGTTAGATGGGTAGTTTGCTTTGTGGTGCCAATAATAGAAAAAAGTTTCTTGTCAATAATAAGTTTACAACTCTTTGCATGTATTCTTATATTAGAGAACTCGGGATTAGAGATTCTGGACCCAGTTCTGTAACTTAATCCCAAATTGCTATAATGTCAGACTTGTAACAGTCTATCTGAAGAACCAACATAAATACCAAGACTTCTTGGGCATTCAAATTCATATATGATATTGGACTTCTTGGATATAGAAATAACTAGAGATGACCACCTTTTCAACACAAGTGTTTTTAGAAAGAGTACCTTCACTGTGCTCGGGAACAACTTTTGTAGTTCGTGTTTCCGTAATTTTAAGATTAATGCTATATCTACTTTGGTTTTTAGGGCCCTTAGGTACACATCTGATTGGCTTTCCTTCCATCTTGAAGTCGAGTTTCTTTTAGAATATTTCGTAAAGAACTCGTTTCCCAAAAAGCTGGTTTTTAACATTATTAGTAAATTGCTACTGAAGTATCTGTCAGCACCCACCCTTAATTTTAATGTACCTAAGTTAACTATGTATGCACCCATCCCATTTATTCATTCTGACAGTTTACGTGTGAAAGTTAGAAATATTATTGAAAAGGAATTTGGTTTTTTAAAACTGAATCTCATTCCCATGAATCCACAAAAAATGGAGGGTTTTTTTAATTACAAAGACAAATTACAGGATTTCATGAAGTCCAATATCATATATAAATTTGAATGCCCAAGATGTCTTGGTATTTATGTTGGTTCTTCATGTATACTGTTACAAGTCCGATATTATGTATAGCCATTTGGGATTAAGTTACAGAACTGGGTCCAGAATCTCTAATCCCGAGTTCTCTAATACGTATAAGAATACATGCAAAAAGTTGTAAAGTTATTATTGACAAGAAACATTTTAATATTGTTGGCACCACAAAGCAAACTACCCATCTAACTACCCTTGAATCATTGTTTATTAAGCACCTTTCACCTAGTTTAAACTCCAACACCTCGTCATCTCCTCTCTCTCTGGTGTGAGGTTTACGTTGTGTGCAGACCTTACCGTTTGCAGTCACTCAGCTCTTTCTTTCTTTATGAATAGGTAGTTTTCTTCTCATTCCCTATTTTAACGTTCTGAGTATGTTTTAATTTTTCTTGTAATTTTTAAGTTTATTTTAATTGTGAATTTCAATTGCAGACTGATGATATGTTGGTGACAACATGAAACGTTTCTTAATAAAACACTTGTACACACTGTACATGACTGTCGTCTGATTGGACACCTTCCTTTATATATACATACAGTAGTACCTCGAGATACGAAAGGCTCAACTTACGAAAAATCCAAGTTACGAAAGCCAATAGGAAAAATTTTACTGCTCTACATACGAAAAGTTTTCAAGATACGAAAGGTTGTTGCTATAAAGCCCCGAGATTCGCCCGGACCACCGAGAACAATTTTAAAACTCCCGCGCCGCCAACTGAGTAAACTCGCCACCATCCTCCCACTCTCCCATTGGTTCCTGATGCTAGTCACCCCATAAGGTCCTGCTCTCCTATTGGTCAGCATCTACCCCTTGTGCTTTAAGTATTCTATTGGTAAAAGGTTGCTGTAAATTGAAAAACTTAGCATTCGTGCAATACATTTAATAAAAAAAAAACATTAGGTAAAGATAGAATAAAGAATAGAAATGAATGGTTATTATACTGTTTGGTAGTTTCAGTAGTTGAAGAGAGAGAATGAAAATTTATGGCTTACTGTGTAAAAGTGATTGCTTGGCGCTCGTTCGATACTCTTAAGTGCTGGATGTAAACAGACATTTGGAAGCTTTTTTTTGTTTTATAGTTAATGGTTACTTAATAATTATTTGAAATGAGTACATGCAATACATTTAATAAAAAAAATGTGAATTAGATATCATAAAATATAAAATAAATCAGACTGCCAACAAATATGCATTTTTTAGAATTCTTCTTCTGTTTTATTATTACGTTACGTATACGTATTACGCATGTTTCATTATAGCTGTCATAACTCGGTATCTCCGTTAAGTAAAGATAGAATAAAGAATAGAAATGAATGGTTATTATACTGTTTGGTGGTTTCATTAGTTGAAGAGAGATACTAATGACAATTTCTGGCTTACTGTGTGCTAGGAAAAATGATTGCTTGGCGCTCGTTCCATAC
>NC_061109.1:10512105-10519280 GCF_015104395.2 Macrobrachium nipponense | reverse complement strand
GAATATAAAATTGACTGATGGGTCTTCGCCAACGAATGTCTTGGTACTGTAAAAAGTTTCTCCAAAGTTTACGGCAGGGCCTTGCCTTTACCAGGTCTTCTTGGGTGGACATTGTTATTTTTAAAATTATGTTAGCTTTATCCCAATTCGGTCTATGGTTATTGTTGGAGGCATTAGAGACTGCCATTGTTGTGAGCATGCAATGCATATGTGCATTTGTTCCCCTAATTGGGTCAGTAGTCCTCTTTCACTTTCCTCAAAATAATTTCCCTTGCACTCTTGACAGGGGATTTCCTAAACTCGCTGAATGAAAGGATTCTTGTTGTTATTGTTGTTTCTAATTACATTCTAGTTTATGGCTAATCGTGTTATGGTATTTAAAGATTATCTAAGTATCTTTCTGGCTATTTTTAACTTGGTACATAACTTGTTGAGATTGGAGGATTAAATGGGAGGGGTAAATACCTGTTAGGTTTTTTGTTGTAATTGTTAACAGGATGGTAAAATGCTCTCTCTGCTCGTGAAATGGCTTTGTCAGTGAAATGATTATATGTGATGGGTTTCTTGCCTCCCTCGACAAACTCTGGGGCGCATATGTATTTTGAATGCACATACGGCAAATTAAAATGCGTACCTTGAACCTTACATCAATTCATCCAGCGTGTCAGGGATTTAGGATGTGTTGACAGCAATATGGCCAGCCTTGATGTTGACGGCTCTGTTTACAAATGTCCCTCTATACTATGTACTAACTATTCTAAAAGAGGAACATGATCTCGGCATCATTAGTTTCCTGTCCCTGTAGACTAATTCTTTGCTCTCATTGAACTATGCATAACCTCACAGTGTTCCAATTCAATAATCAAGGTTTTGCCCAAAAGGAGGGTGAAGCTATGGGTTCCCTCTTGTTCCCAGTACACTTGCAAATGGAGTTTGTTGAAGGGGAAATCTTAAACAGGTGTGATAATCCAATAAAACCATTATGTACTCTGGGTTAGGACATGTAGAAGGCATATTCGTTGTCATCCAAAGAAACTATCACAACTTGGACAGATTAGTAAAAATAGCCAACAGCATTCTGCCCTCTATAAAATTCACACTAGAAAGAGAAGTAGATTGCAAGTTACTTTTTTGGACGTACTAGTCATTATAGATCACAATAATCAGAAATTTTAAATTCTCTATGTATCGCAAAATAGCCAACCAGAATGTTACATACAATTTTAGTCATTCCATGCTAGCAATATTAAGAACAATGTACATAGTTATGAATTTTCCCCTACTTGCACTTAAAATATGCAACCCAGAGTTTGTCAAGGGAAGGGAGAAATCCATCACATAGGATCAGCTTTCAGAGGACTAAGATACCCCAATCATTTTATTCATAAAGCCATTTCACAAGCTAAGAAAACATTTTACCATCCTGTTAATAATCCCAAGGAGAAACCTAACAGATATTTACCCTTCCCATTTAATCCCAATCTCAACAAATAAGTATGTTAACAATAGCTAGAAAGATACTAGATAGTTTTTAAATACCCTAACATGATTAGCCATAAACTAATTATAAACAACAATAATGACAAGAATCCTATCATTCTGGGAGTTTTATGAAATCCCCTGCCAAGATTGTAAAGGAAAAGATTTTGCGAAAAGTGGAGGAGGACTACTGACCCAATTAGGGGAACACATTACATGCACACAACAATGCCATAGTCTCCCATGCCTTCAAAATAACCATAGAGTGAATTGGGATGGAGCTTACATAATTTTTTAAGAGAACAATGTCCACACAAGGAAACTAGTGGAAACCACTGCCATAAACTTATGACAAGCTTTTTGCAGTAATAAGCCATTCATAGATGAAGACCCGTTAGTCAATTATTATAATATTACAAACTTCGTTTAAAATTTAATTTTGAAACACACGCTCTGATTTTCCTCTGCCTGTTGCTGCCTACTCTGCTCTCCTCCCTCAGACAGGATACAACTAAGGACCTTGTGTCAAGCAACCTCGCAGCCGCGCCACCAAATGAACACTATATAGCATCAATACAGCCTACAAGACATTCCAGTAGAATAGCGAACAGAAATATGATCAACAACAGAATTACCTAGTTGGGCTGTGAGCACTTCCTTCATTTGCTTTTTTCGTTGTGGAATTGTACTACCACTGACACTTTCCTGCTCAGAAGTTTACTTTGACAAATTTTTAAAGTCACAATGTTCACTTGACTGAAAGAGGATGAACCTAGCACCAGATTTGAAAGCTATTGTTGTTTATTAAAGAACCATCAACTCTCACACAACTATATTATTGTGGACCTCCAACCATTATCGTCTTTTTCGACATGGAAAACTGTGCCCATTGAAGTATATTGTTCAATAAAGGCACGTTCTTTCTGTCATGATACAAACAGAGGAAATCTATTTCAAATTTTCTTGACTAGAATTTTTGTCAAGTGTATGAAATGTAAAAATGTTATTCAGGATGATGGTGCATTGAATTAAATTTATTTGCCAGTAACTTCAATAGTTATATTTGTAATAATGTTATTGTTTGTGGGCTAAAGTGGGTTCCGAAATTAAGGGAATATTTGAGTTGTGGAAAAGTTAATCCCAAAACTTTGCACATTATATTATGAAGTTGGCTATTGCCAAAGTGAGAAGCTTCTTAAAGATACAAAAATTGTTAAAGTCTTATAAGGCTCTCCTTGGAATTGAACCTAAAATGGTTTACTTTCATTGGTCTCGATGATGGTTCATGGCTTAAGAGGGGATATCTGTTGTATTTTGAATTTGGTTCTGCAGTTGAGGCCCATTTAGGAGTGGTGACAGATTGTGCAACATGAGTAACTCTTGTAGTGCATGGGAGAGGAAAGGGGGCCTCCTCTCACTTAGGGGTGACCTGTTCAACGGTAGATGGTATCACCATGGGATTCCCCGCTTTGTGTCCTTATTGCTAATATGCTCATGGCAGATGTCGAGGAAAGAACTTCAGTTCTCATCTGAAAATGGAGATATATGCCTGATATCTAGACATCTTCATAGCAGTCAATACTGACAAAGAAGCCTCCCATGTACAGTATGCCATGAAGGGGAAACACTAGCCTAATTTTCACCATTGAATATGGTTGTGAAGGCCAATTCCCTTCTTGTATGTGTGAGAGAGAGGAGACAGGTACAACACTGCTTTGTTCTAAAAGGCAACTAATGTGGGTCTGTGTCTTAATGCCCATGGGGAGTGCCTTGACATTTACAAACACTGTGGTAGTTGCATATATCACATGTGAAATTACGCACTGTTTCACATGGAACGCTACTCACACAGAGCTCGAATATGTTGGGCATCTCTTAACTAATAATGGATATGATAGCTATCCAACAGAAGGTTTAATACAAAAACAGTTGGATATACTGTATGCTAGCACACAAGTGACGACACCTACCTCACCAAGAAATGTCATTACTGTATTGTAAAGTCACATATCACAGCTAGTTCAAGGATGGGTCAAGGCCATGAAGAGAATAATTGACAGCGATTATGACACCTACGAAGCCTGCTGTCTAAATTTAGTAATGTAAAATAGCATGCACCCCCCCCCCCCCCCATGTAGAAATGTGGAAGTTGACTAACGTAGTATAAAGATTTAACTGTACCTAAGAGACATGTAAAGCCCTCAGCAATTACTATGTAGGTTGCACCACTACCACTCTACTAAGCAATTGCAATATCACTGAAACCAAAGGGCAATATTTCAATGCTACATAGACCACCGCAACTGTAAGCCGAGGCTAGAAGAATGATTATAAAGCACAGAGATTGTGCATAGAGTAGCCCGGTTCCACAGATTGCAAATAGCAGAAGCTGTGAATGTAATTCAGCAACAGCTTGCATTAAATATACAGAGGAACACAGACTTCATCCTCTCTTCTTCAATGAAACCACAGGACATCATGAGAATCTGAACGGGGAGACAAGCACGAGAACACTCCTAGACATGACTACCAGCAATGAAGTGAATCAAAAGTTATCGTCAAGTTACAGGAATCATGCTGTTGCCCACGCCCTTGGATGCCCTTGGACACATCCTACAAAGCACCAAGAGTGCCCATGCTGCCGCAAAGACGGCCAGCAACAGAATGAGACCCACCAACTAATAGAAATCCAGCACCCCAATGATGTCATGTTTGAAATTCAAACACCCACGTGCATTAATAAAAATTGTATGTCGACTTATAATCCAGAGAAAAGATGGAGATCTGCAAGACCTCTGACTTCTTTGCTTAGCAGACTGAAGAAATGTGAAAATAAGTTTACAAAGAAAGCTCGTATAAATGGCAGATGAAGATTACGAAGGAAAAATTGTGTATCTGGAATCCAACACAACTGAAGAAATAGTAGACCTGACCTATCAAAACGGTTAAGAGGTTTCACAAAAGATTAGGCCCAACAGCTGAGAAGCAGGGACAAGACAATTCAAAAGATTATTCAAGAAGGTGACAGACCACCACCTTTTTTATATATATATATATATATATATATATATATATATAGATATATATATATATTATATATATTATATATATATATATATATATATATATATAAAAGTACAGCTTTATAACCCTCCAAATGGTAAACAATAGCAATTTTTGCAAGGTGGACATTTTAAAAAAAATCATTAGACGTACAAATACATAGAAAATATGTATAAGATAACTAATTTGCAGTTCAGTTACAGTAGTACCTCGAGATACGAAAGGCTCAACTTACGAAAAATCCAAGTTACGAAAGCCAATACGAAAAATTTTACTGCTCTACATACGAAAAGTTTTCAAGATACGAAAGGTTGTTGCTATAAAGTCCCGAGATTCGCCCGGACCACCGAGAACAATTTTAAACTCCCGCGCCGCCAACTGAGTAAACTCGCCACCATCCTCCTGCTCTCCCATTGGTTCCTGATGCTAGTCACCCCATAAGGTCCTGCTCTCCTATTGGTCAGCATCTACCCCTTGTGCTTTAAGTATTCTATTGGTAAAAGGTTGCTGTAAATTGAAAAAACTTGGTATTCATGCAATATATTTAATAAAAAAAAGAACATTAGATAAAGATAGAATTAAAGAATAGAAATGAATGGTTATTATACTGTTTGGTAGTTTCAGTAGTTGAAGAGAGATAATGAAAATTTATGGCTTACTGTTGTAAAAGTGATTGCTTGGCGATCGTTCGATACTCGTAAGTGCTGGATGTAAACAGACGTTTGGAAGCTTTTTTTTTGTTTGTTTATTATAGTTAATGGTTACTTAATAATTATTTGAAATGAGTATATGCAATAGATTTAATAAAAAAAATGTGAATTAGATATCATAAAAATATAAATAAATCAGACTGCCAACAAATACGCATTTTTTAGAATTCTTCTTCTGTTTTATTATTACGTTACGTATACGTATTACGTATGTTTCATTATAGCTGTCAGTAACTCGGTATCTCCGTTAGGTAAAGATAAAATGAAGAATAGAAATGAATGGTTATTATACTCTTTGGTGGTTTCATTAGTTGAAGAGAGATACTAATGACAATTTATGGCTTACTGTGTGCTAGGAAAAATGATTGCTTGGCGCTCGTTTGATACTCGTAAGACGGGTAAGAGCTGAGAATGTAAACAATCGATTGGAAGGTTTGTTTTTTGTTTGTTTGTGTATTATAGTTAATGATAATTAATAATTATTTTGAAATGAGTACATACTGATTATTTATACATTTTATTGGCATATTCTAAGCTTTTAGCTCTTAGGTTTAGATGTCAGAATCATAGACTAGGCTACAGTATCAACCGCTAACATAGGCTAGGCTTTATTGCTAAGGGACATATGCTAAAGTCCTAATATATGCAGTAAAAATGGGGTTGAACATTATATGCAGTTGAATATTACTCAAGTATGTACAGTATTTTGCCTTGTTTTTGGAGGCATATTTCTTCCGTCGTAAGCCTAGAACATGTGTTTTAGGCCTGGAAATATAATTTACTGGGGTGTTTTTGGAGGGCTTGGACCGGATTAGCCATTTTACTTGTAAAATGTGTTTCCAAGATACAAAAAACTCTTGATACGAAGGCCGTCTCGGAACGGATTAATTTCGTATCTCGAGGTACCACTGTATTTTATCTTTTAGGTCATTCTGGAACATTTATCATTACAGGGCTCCAAATAGTACATCCCAGGGCTAAGGTTAAAATTACAACTGGAAGTAAGCTGTATAATAACTGACTCTTGATAGATTTTGTGAAGGGAAATCTTTTGATTTGGCAATCACTGAACTTTCAGTCCAATGTAGCCCGTGAGAATATAGCATTGGATGGTTACCCCGTTTGACAGAATACTTATACTGTTTAATTCACTTCTAAATCCTTGCTAGATTGGCCGATATAAAAATGGCAGTCCAAACATGAAATTTTATATATTGTTATTTTCCCTAGGACTATTTTTTTTATTAACATTCCTTGTAGTATGTTGTTACATAGAGAAAACAGATGATGTCATTAAAAGATTTTAACAGTCATTTTGTTTTCAAAACCACTGAAGTAAGGCAAGCTAAGAATGTTCTTGAAGGTTTCTTCCTCCATGTTATTTTCATTATATAAATTTTTGTGGGGTTTATTATAACAAATATTTAGTACATGTGAAGGATAACCTAAATCTGTCCCTATTTTTCTTATGTATTTTATTTCTCAATCCAAATAGTACTGGGGACTGACAATGCGCAATGCTCGTAAGAACAAAGAAGAAAAAAATAGATATTTTGATATTAAAGTGATGGCCTTGTCCCTGCTTCTGAGCTGTTGGGCCTAATCTTTTGCAAAACCTCTTATCCCTGTTTTGATAGGTCTACTATTTCTTCAGTTTTGTTGGACTTCAGGTACATATTTTCCCTTTGTAATATATTTCATATTTCTTCAGTCTACTAAGTAAAGGACAAGAAGTCGAAAGGCCTTGGAGAACTCCGTCGTTTCTCTTTCCTTCGTGGATTTTGGCGCCCATCAGTCTGATAGCCCGAGTTCGCTCCTCGCTGGCGTCAATGGAAAACTAGAGAAATTTATTTCTGGTGATTAGGAATTCATTTCTCAATAGAATGTGGTTTAGATCCCACAATATGCTGTAGGTTCTGTAGC
>NC_061109.1:10497105-10509605 GCF_015104395.2 Macrobrachium nipponense | reverse complement strand
TTGACAGACGCGAACCACCGACCTCTACAATTCCAAGGACTGGCAGTGAAGCCCCAAAACCACCACGCCACCGTAAGAGATATAAGTATATGCAGTCTCCAAAACAAAAAATACCTGTGCGCAAGAAGGTATTCGAGGTGGGAGGCGGCATATACTTATATCTCTTGCGGTGGCGTGGTGGTTTTGGGGCTTCACTGCCAGTCCTGGAATTGTAGAGGTCGTTGGTTCGCGTCTGTCGATCACCAATTCTATTATCGCTTAATAAATTCCCCTTCTGGTTAACATATATGAAAATATATTACTTCCGAGGTAGAGCGAATTAGATATTGAAGGACATTTGTTGTTTGATATATATATATATATATATATATACACACACACTATATATACAGTCAATCCCCTGTATTCGCAGACTCGCCTATTTGCCGGGTTTCCCAGCGATAATTATTCACTAAGTGTATTTTGAGGTTATATTCATAACTAAATACATTTTTATGATACAAAAATTTTTTACTAATATTCAGATATTAATATTAATTAATTGTGTATTAGTAGATTACAATGTCACATAATGATGATAATAATTTCTCTCTCTCTCTCTCTCTGCTCTCCTCTCTCTCTCTCTCTCTCTCTCTCTCTCTCTCTTGTACAGAGATGTATATTTTTTTATGATAATAGAAGATTTACTAATTTTCAAATATTAATATTAAAGTAAACGGCAATGATATCAATTCATTAAAGAAAATATAATATAGCAAATTAGTACGATTTTAATTTATAGATTAAAAAATTTTGTAAGTATGAAGAGAATCCATTCTACCCTGCATCCTTTTTCTTTAGATCCAGACTACGCTGAGGTTCAGAGCTGTCAAATATGTCAAGTAATGTGGCAGGAGGAGGGGGAGTGTGTTTCCAACTCTCTCTCTCTACTCCTCATCTCTCTCTCTCTCTCTCTCTCTCTCTCTCGCTCTCTCTCAATCTCTCTCTCTCTCTCTCACACCACAAGATACGTATGTCATAGTGTAACTCTCCCTCTGTATAGGCTGGAAGTCTGAGATTAAACAATAACAATAAAATTTGTGTGTGTGTGTGTGTGTGTGTGTGTGTGTGTGGGCTGCATGTATATATTTTCAATGGTAAAATGTTTTAAGATTACTTTGTAATATTGATAATATAAGCTCAAAGATTAATGCAGTAATAGGATAGTGATTTAAAGTATATTTGAAGTAGAATGTTATCTAAGGTATACATTCGTTATTTGAACTTTCAAGATTGGCAGTTATAAGCATTATAGAGGAAGTTTCTAAGTATTTGTGGGTTTTAACTATTAGTGGGGCATCTGGTAAGCATCCCCCACAAGTTAAGCTACAAATGTCATTTAATATCTAATTCACTCTACCTCGCAATTAATATATTTTCATATGTCAACCGAAGGGGAATTTTTTTTTTTAAAGAAATTTGTCGGCTCGTGGGTGTGAACCACAGAACCAAGAATTCAGGATATTCAGTGATCTTGCTTGTCAATTTTTGGGGGTACAAAGATAGAAAACCATGATTATTCATTTTAATTTGGTAATGGTATTTGTGATTTTAGACAGACTGTCTTCTATTGACTTACTTTTAATTCTTTATTCTTTCCTTGTATACAGTAAAACCCCTGACTTTAATTCTTTATTCTTTCCTTGTATACAGTAAAACCCCTTGATGTTACTATACTTTCTTTGTCACACTTCCAATTATCATTCATAGTATCAGCAATATAAAGTAAACGTTAATTGTGAACATTTAAAATCATAAGTTAGTTACTTTTATTTGTATAATTGTCACTAATATCGTGGATGTAGGTGCACATCCTAATAAACCAAGGGCACATATGATTATCACGTGATTCCCTTTTTGTAAAATTATATTGTAAAATTTTTTAAAATTATTATTATTTTATTATAAGTATGTACAATATAGCTTTATATAGCCTTAATCTTCATTATGAAGTGAGAGTGCATGCCAGTGACAGGATCCAAATTTCTTAGAGGATATGATATTATCCTCAAGTGAGATAAAGATGAGAGGTAGAAAAAAGGTTCCTTCAATATCCCACTATAAACGAAAAAGGGAAGATGGAAAATATGGTAAGGTATTTGTGTAGGTCATCCCTGCAGTAGAAAGTAGACTAGCATCTCAACTCTTTGATCCCAGTTACAAATCGGTTTGCAGAAGTAGCCAGATTAGAGGTCATGAAACTCAAACTTTAGTGAGAATAAAGCCATTCCATATAGACATGATAGGCTCTCTTAATATATTTTTTAAGCCACAAAATTTTATTATACTAAGGTGATCTTTGAAATATGGTGATAAAGAACTGAGGACATTGGTGTTGAGTAGACTGAGACTAGAATGTACCTCTTCAGATCTCATGTTTGGCACAAAATGATTTTTTTGTCAGTTAGCTCTTGCCTTATCTGAAAAGTGAGGGGAGGGAAAGGACCCAAGGCATCATCTGGACATCACAGAAGTCGTGTTCATGATAGTCTGCCTGTTTGTCATGTGTGTGACTTATATGATTCACTTACGTGATTTACCAAAAACAAGGGGGATGGGGTTGGCAGCCTCAGTGGATATGCCCGAAAAAAGACCTTTTCAAAGGCTGCAGGGAGACCTGTGAGATTGAAAACAAAAATAACTATGAAAATGTCCTATTTTAAAGTAGGAATTTTTGAGGGTCTCTTTTATGTTTGCTGAAACAAAACTCCCTTCTTAAAGTTCATAACCAATGTGTTCATGCTGAGGATGGAAGACTAATGTAAAGAAATGTATTTCTCTCTCTCTCTCTCGCTCTCTCTCTCTCTCTCTCTCTCTCCTCTCTCCTCTCTCTCTCCTCATCTCCTCTCTCTCTCTCTCTCACATACACAGAAGTGTTTCTGATAACTACAAATGAACGGTTAAGTTATGAATATACTTTTATTGAAACCTGTACGTTAAATACTTTGTCAACATTATTGATAGGGATAAAAATAAAAAATAAAAAACCGTTTCAAAATGAACAAGAATTAGGAAAAATCTGCCTCAGGCTACATAGTATAAATGAATAGAAATTTGGTGGGCAGACTGAGGCCTGTTTGATGTTTTGAGTTTTATTCTATGGTGAAGGGTTTTCACCTCGAAAAAATTTTTATTTTGCATCGGCAAATAAGAAATTCTGATTTATACAAGACTTCTTAAATTTTCTAACGTATTTCTTATCGCAAAATTCCTTATTTTTTAACAAGAAAGCACTTAAAGTAAATACATTAAAAACTCAAGAACATTCAGTTTCGTCAACTTACCCTGAACTCTCTTGATACAGTATTTGGATTAACTATAAAAAAACTTGAAATATTTCATTTAAAGGCTTTCATCAGCCTTGTAAGAATAATTAGGCTTCGGGTGTTCTTCTCTCTCTCTCTCTCTCTCTGCCCCTGTTCTGTTGCCACTTATTCCCATATTAGAGTGGAATGCTTGAGGTCAACATTAAGAAATACTGCTTGTATTCAGCCTTCTTTAAAGTTTATTTTCATGACACGTGAAAAAAATGAGGGAAAATGGTGTAGAGTGGATATGTTAAGTGCTGATTTTCTTGGAATAGCATGTGCAAAGCAAGTTTTCAAGATTTTTTCTTAAGGAATTGGTACTCATTTGCTGGGAATAGTAGCAGTGGCCATCAAAGTTTTACCCACTGGGTAAGGTTAAGGGAGTCATCTTGGTCTTCCTAAACCTGCATTCTTGTTTTCTATCTTGGGTTATTAGCAATTACGCTTATGGGATGTTTCTTACTCTATCCATCAACCATCAAATGACATGTAAACATTTAAGCAGTACCTCATTTTACATTCTTAAAAGGGCCATTCTTTGTGATAAATGACCCTCTTTCATGAGTCTTGGATCCAGACCTTTTTGTCACAAGAACTCTGCTGGATCCTCCTTTTGCTCAGTCATCACTACAAGGTAGTCAGTAGTTTAATCATGGTGCCTAATTTGACATTTGGTCTGTATGAGGGGCAGGGTTAGATTGAAAAAATTACTATCACATTAATTTTGTAGTTTCCATGGAAAAGTGACACTTGTGAGTGAAGAGTACATGGCACTCTGAGAGATGCATGCACACTGGCTGATACTGCATCTTCTCTCCTTTGTAACAAAAGTTTGCAATGTCTGTGAAAATATAAGCATTGTAAATGTTGGCTGTATGATTGATGGATTTGATTGAAAAAAACTAATGTTGTCTTAAAAATTTACATTAGGTTTTTTTGTGCATTGTACTAAAATATATATGCTAATTTTCCTTTTAGCCACAAAGAAAATTATTTTCACAAGATATGTCAATACTTGGTAGTGAAACTAGTTAACTTGCTTTACTTATTCATGATTGGATTACAGGTAAGTAATCTCATCTATTAAAAAACACTGTAGGGAAATGAAAACAGTTATGTACTTCAAAATAAGGTCTTTACTCTATTATTTTTAAAGACAGATCTGATAGCTAAGTACATTGGGTGTTTTTCCTTTTCCTGCAGTCACGTGATCATTGTTTCATCCATAATCCATAGATTACTAAGTCAAAGTACTGCCTATTTTATATTAAGATGAGCACAAAATTTTAGCATACCAAGTAAAGCTTAGTCATTTAGAACAAACAAATATAGTCCAAAAAGAAAATGTGTTCTTGGTTGCTGAAATTTCCCAGTAGTATGTTTTCTTTGACAAATGCAGATCTTGGCTAATTGAGTTGTGGTGCGATGGTGTTTTATGGTCTGTAATAGTGTACCAATTGGAAAGATGAAGATATTTTCAAAATGATGGACAACTGACCTGAAATAGATATTGCATAAGAACATAAGATTTAATTTTTCAGATTAGGAAATTTTCAAGTATGTGGAATATGTTATAATTAAGATCAGAATAGTTCGGTGTACTTGAATTCATAGTTTTATTTTTCATATTTTGTTTTCCAAAAGGAAATGATGCTAGTAATGTAAAAATTAATACCAAAGGAGAACTTTAAATGTTCTAATACATTTTGTCTTTTGCAGTTCTACGTAAGCAGCCAATTAATCCAAAGATGGCCATGAAACCACTATACTGGACAAGAATACAGTATAATACACCAAAACCTCCCAATCAGAGACCTCTGAATCCGAAACAGAAGTAGAGTCTGCTGATGAGGGAAGCAAGGAGGAAGGTGAAGAGGTAAACGATGCTGGTGAGGCTGAAAAACCCACCGCAGATACTACTGACAGTGAAAGTAAATTAAAAGTGGAAGAGAATTCGAGGAAGTTAATAAAGAGGAAGCTGGAAAATGAGGTGGACACTATTGAAAGAAATAAAAAAGAAAAGGAAAAGGAAGAGAGAGTAAGTACCAGTTCTTTTGATGGATATTGTTGGCTTGCAGGGTTGATTTTTCACTTTATTTTAGACATGCTCATGAATGGAAAGATTAATAAAGATGCTTAAGGCCCGTTATTTGTTCCCTTGACAGTTCTGTGATATCTTGTATTTATTAGTGAAAGTTTTTTTTTTTTTTTAACCAATCAGAACCCATGAGTTCCATACAATGATACAAATGATTGCCTTTTATATTAGGAGTATTCATCCATGCAAGCCAGAATGATTATTGAACTTAACAAGGTAGTTAACTGTGGTTACCAGGAAGTAATGGGGTAATACCCTTCACTCACCAACAGAGCAGTGAGGATATGCTTTTTGTTTGCTCTCTATGTGCCTATTGTGTTGAATTAGTAACTTCCACTCTTGTTCTCATTGCAATTGCATAATATTCTTATTGTTCCATATACCATCTGATAATAAATTGTCACTTTTGGTCTTATCTTTTTTATGAGAAGATAACCAATGCCATTGTGGGGATTTGGGCTGCCACATAGTTGTTTTTTGCCCCCCTTATGGGTAGACTACATTAATACTGTTTTTTGTAAGGACAAGGATTATCTTCAATCCCTCCCTTTTTCTAATGTATGGGCAACCTGGTCCTCTCCCCCAGTTGGAAGAAAGATTGATGATCTGGGTACCAGGAAGAGAGAGGCCAGGTGATGCTTTCCAGTGTCTGATGCTGTGGGACCCCTCCATTTCTTTCCTTCCTCCTCAAAGTGTACAAAACCCTTTCTTCTCATCAAGGTACAAGAATTATGACACTTGTCACTTGTTGTCACATGAGAATCTGCATCACTTGGCGGCTGTTGATTTATGAGTATCTGTACGCGTTTTCTTAAAATTCCAGGTTACTCACTACAGATGCTATTCCTCATTGACCTTTTAGCAATAATAAGCCCAAGCCTTCTTTTTACACAGCTATTAGTTGCTGAGATTCCAGCTGGTGTTTTGATGTATCCTGTTCTATTCCAGCCCTTTCACCACCACCACCTCCTCCTCCTCCTCCTCCTCCTCCTCCTCCTCCTCCTCCTCCTCCTCCTCCTCCTCCTCCTCCTCCTCCTCCTCCTCCTCCTCCTCCTCCTCCTCCTCCTCCTCCTCCTCCACTTAAGAGGAAGATGGTGGTAAGCTAAGCCCTTGCATATGAAGTCCAGGAGGACATCACTCATGCACTCTTCTTCATAGCAGGTGAGCAGAAGTACCAAATCCCACCAGGCATCATCATTGGCACTAATGGTGTGGTGGTTCGTTTTTCACGTGATCACTTAAATGAGAAAACGGATCCCCTTTCCCAAACCTTCTGTGTACCCTAGGTCTCTCACTAGGTTGGATATCCATAGATGAGGTGCCAGTTCACTGTCCAGTGATAATTGTACCTCAGAGAGAGTTGTTGTTATGCATGCCTTCATGGACATGAGGACTGTCCCTTCACTGTCCCACTATGTGCCCCAGGCCAGGGCTCACATCAGGACCCCATAACCCCCTAGCTCCCCTTGAACTGGGTCTGTAGATGCTGCCCTAGGTTGCAGCTTAGGGTAACGCCCCTACTTGCAACTTGTAGGCATGTGCAACATGTTTCCTCTCCTTGCCTTGCATGATTCAAGAACAAGAAATGTTTTGCCTCACTTTCACCTTGTGCACGCTCTCATTCTTTACATCATCGTACTCTGTTGTGACAAAATGGAGGAGGGGGGGTCAGTGGTTTCTGGGTCTGAACTCTGTTCAGACAGTAACTAGTAATGGGTCTTGTGTACCTTCTGATGAGAGGCTCTTTTGTGTCAGGACAGAGTCAGGAAAACTGGCAAAAGAGTGGAAGACTAGTGTGGCCACTCTTCACTTGAAGATAAGGCAGCTACTATTGAACCGAGAATCTATGGATATTATTAACCACTTTTCACTAAGTCTCCCAAGTGTAGGGAAAATGAAGTGATCTTGAACCTCTTTGTACTTGCATATTGACTCTTCTCCCTTGCCTTCCCAGGCATGGAGAGTTGACTGAGTGCCACTTTTCTTTCTCTCTTCATTTCACACAAAGTCATCAAACTGTATGAAAGTTGGGTTGTTGGTGGCATACAACGAACTCTGTTTAAGGTGCTTCCAGTGCTCAGAGGATCACTTTCTATGTAGTCGTTTTCCAGTCAAACTAGAATGGTCTTTTTCCCAATAGTACTTCTACTGCTCTTCTGAGTAACTTTTTATTAACTTACACTTCCCAAAGATTGAATAATCCATTTCCTGCTATTAGTATTAGTATGCCGTTGTGTCATCAATCTCTGCTCCTTCCACAGTGGAAACAATAATTATAGCCTGTTGGTTCTTGCATGAAGGTGAACTCCAATCCATTCTGAGGGTAGAAAGGCATTTTAGATCTCCTTTTTCTCCCATTATTGCTGTCAAACTCTTCCATTCTCTTTCACCTTCCTTAAAATTAAAAAGCAAGGAGAAGAAAGTTTGGATTGGTGTTGAACTTCACAGTACCATTTCTGCGGTAACATGAAGTCAGTATATTATCAACCCTTAATCTTAGCAAAGTGTTATGTAACCAAACCATTGTGTATGGTTAGTAGGTCTTTAGGTTTTTGTGTTGGGAAGGAGTCATCTTCCTACATCTGATCCCAAGGCTCCTTGACATTCTTCAGATCATATTCCTCCTAGTGACCACTCTCTCTGGGTCTCTGGGTGTTCATTTTAGAAGGGACGTTTTTTGTGCCCAATGTGAGGCCATAAGATTCTTTGTGAAGGACTTGGGCTCATAGTTTGGAGAACTGATCCGGTTCTTAATCTTCAGTTAGCACTGGAGGTGTCTAGAAACACCCTCCTTTTCATGACTTCATAGGTACCCAATAAGTTATGACTCCTCTGAGGATACACGAAGTCTAGGCATAAGACTGGCCTTAGCCCTGTAGGATGAACTTTGTATCCCTTCCTTCATTCTACCAGAGGGACATCACCCACAGGCTCCTAGATAATTCCTGGGACAATGCAGTGGTCACTCACAGTTTGTGTAGGCACCCTGCTCCTGCTGGGCGAGAAAAATATCTTGCTTTAGCCCATTAGTTTAATGTAAGCCTTGGAAATAGAGAGTGACTGGTTCCTCCCATATGTCCATTCTTGATCAGCATCTAGTTGGAGATATAAGCTAGGTTTTGCAAGAAAAAGTATCTGCACTTTGAAGACCCAGTCTGCCTACATAGTTTTATGTTTCTTGTTTTGAGTTACCTACAGTTAAGAACAATCACACTTGATCCTTGTGCTGATGATCCACGTCATGCCCTTGCACAAGGCTGAACTGGTGTTGGAGAGGCGTGGTCATAGCTGGAGACAGCCGTGTGACTGAAAGTAGAGATATACGAAAAAGCCATAATTGCTAAATATAGGACAAATGCTTAAATAAAGCAAATTTGCAGCTTGAAGAGCCTTTGTCATTGGTGAAGCTGGAGAAAAAAGTGCAACTTGACAGTGAAGCTTATGCACAGTATCAGTCTTTGCTGGAGAGCAACCATAGACAGATACATTGCTGACTGTCAGTAATGGCTGATGGAAAGTTAGACACCATTTATGGGTGAAAGATGCTATTTATGGGTGAACAGCTGGAGACTGCGTTGCAACTAGAGGAAATGGTACTGCTGATGGCAGTTGGAGGCTAGAAACAAGGGTGCTGCTAGAGGCAGATGAGTGTCTAGCGCAGGAGTGTAGTAGAAAAGAAAATACAAACATACTAGATTAATGTCTGAGCCAGAAGAATAGTTAAAATGAGACTTCTCGGGGTGAAGTTGTCAGAAATCAACAGAAGAACCAAGAGAAGAGTGGTGTAGGGGAACTGGTTGAAAGTGTAAACTTCATCTTGTGCCACAACAAGGGAAAGACCTTCTGGAAATGTTGAATACTTGCCTCAAAAAGTTGCCTGAGTGCCTAATATACTCAGCTGAGGAGGAAGAAAAAATGGCAAGGAAATCTAAAAGTGAATCATGCTCCAGAGGTAGAAGGTGCACTGACCATCTATGTACCACTCCTAATACATCTCTTTTAGCATATGCTTGCTGAATCACTAATCCAACTGGGTTGGGGACCAATTCTTGCATACTTAAGTTTAATTAAGGAGGCCACACCTAAACCCCACAAGCACTGTAAAAGTTAGCAAAGTTGAAACACAGCTCACAAGGAAAGTAAACATACATGTAATGAATCACTTTAAGCCATATAATTTACAAATCACAAACCACAAGGCACTCCTTTAATGCAATAAGAATAGACAATACACAATATTACAACCTTTTATATGTACATTAAAAATAATAATACATGTAAGTGACACTTATTTAAGAAAATTAATTGAGAACTAGTATTTAGTAATAACCATATATACTCCTTTTAACACTTAGGAATAAATCCCAAAACAAAAAGATTAAAACATTGAGAAAACAAACGGGCATACATAATGTGCATACTTCGGGGATTAAGGACATGTTTGCAAAGTGGAATGATGTGAAATATTTTGTGGAGAATTATCATCCCAACAAAGAAGTTGTAATTAGTGTCTCCAACATGTTTAATGACAATGCCGTGTTTAACTTTAGGCAGGCAAACTTTAAAGAAATGCCAGAAACAAATGTCTAGACAGTTTTGTTGTGCGACAGGGGTCCAGTAACTCTCAAGCTAGTCCTAGTGCCAGTAAAGAATGAAGAGGGGAAGTAATCTCAGATAATGCCATTAAAAAGCGAAGAGAAATAACCCCCAATATGTCCTTGATACCTGAAGTCCTTCTAGAGGGAGATTCCCCTTCCAAACAATAACCTCTCCTCCTCCTCCCTCTCCCCTCCTCTCCATCTTCCATACGCTAACAAGTGTTTTTCATAAAGGTAGAGTGATGTTCAAATGTTCATTAATTCATTTTATTAGTCATTTATATTTATTTCTCATTGTTTTCTTTGTTTTCTGTATGTAAAACTGTGTTTATTCCCTATAAAATTTATATTTTGTTAATATTTTGGGGGGGTCTGGAACACATTACGTAATTGTATTTACTTTATTCCTTATACAAATTATTGTCTTGGTCTTCATATGTTTCGGATTTTGTGGGAGGTTCCAGAATGGATTATGTACTTAAAAAGAGGTACCACTATATATATATATATATATATATATATATATATATATATATATATATATATATATATATATATATATATATATATATATGTATATATATATATATATATATATATATATATATATATATATATATATATATATATATATATATACATATATATTATATATATATATATATATATATATATATATATATATATATATATATATATATATATATATATATATATATATATATATATATATATATATATATATATATACACACACACACATACAGTAGAGCCTCGGTTCTCGACACTAATTCGTTCCAGAAGGAGCGTCGAAATTTGATTATTTCGAGAACTGAATCAAGTTTTCCCATAAGAAATAACTGAAAATGGATTAATCCGTTCTTGACCATCAGTTATTACCCTAACTTGCCTTTTTATAATACACTACATGTAAATTACAAACTAAATAAGTTAGTTAAATAAATATCATGTTAAATGTATATTTTATAATTTTAAATGTATAATAGTATACAGTATAAAAGAAAACTGGCCTGCGTCCAACCGATTGTTGACCAGCGCTATAGGCTACCTAGTAAATAGTAAGTGGAAACATAGTGTAGTGGGTAGGCATAAAACGTGTTGCTAACATAATAAAAACACTGAAAAGCAAGTCTAATTATTACAGTAAATTAATAAACTATTAAAATTAAACCCAATTTATATTAATAAAAAAACTTACGAAAATTTTGCCTACAGTAAGTCGCATTTAAGGTTGTAAACAAACCATAGCGCAGCCCTGGTGGTTTATAGCGGGACTATGGTAGTAAACAAACCATATTGTCACTATAAGCCTAGAAACGTTTACATTTGATATTAATTTATGGTAATCTTATACGAAGTTGACTGCAATACTGTATACAAAATCGCTTGAAAAATTATATTTCAGTAAATGTTATGATACTAACGATTTTGTTTCATAAATGTTCTTGTAAAAAAGGTGCGTTCCTTTTACGGCAAATTGTCCAATATCAGGGCTGGTTTCAAGCTTATTGGACTTTGACAATTATTATGGTACTACATGGTACATATATACGTACATATAAGTAAAAAGAATCTTCTTAATTTCTACAATTACTATACCATTATGTACCAGCATCTCTTGAGTTTAATATCAAAGCTAACCTCTCCTTTTACGGAGGATATGTAAACTGTGTCACTACAGATCTCACGTAAACATTGACGTCTTTTTACAGTAGACATAAAAGAATTGTCTTAATTTCTATAATTATTCTATACCATAGCGGCTTCCTGATTTAAGCTAAGGCTAACCTCCTCTTTACCAGCAAGCTTGAGAGAGAGAGAGAGAGAGAGAGAGAGAGAGAGAGAGAGAGTGAGTGTGTGTGTGTGTGTGTGTATTATCAAAGCTTAAGATTGCGTTCGCTACCGAACGGCACACGTTACGTATGTAACAGTGGTTTTACTACCAAATCTCACACGTAAACAATGACGTATTTTTACAGTAGACATAAAAGAATCTACTTAATTTCTATAATTAATGTATACCATAGCGGCTTTCTGATTTAAGCTAAGGCTAACCTCCTCTTTACCGGCAAGTTAAAAAAGCTTAGATTGCGTTGCTACTGAACCGAACATGTTACGTATGTAACTGGTTTCACTACCAAATCTTACACGTAAACTGACGTATTACAGTAGGACATAAAAGATTCGTCTTAATTTCTTTTAATTACTACGCACTTAATATGGCATAGTGGCTTCTCTGATTTAAGCTATGGCTAACCTCTTCTTTACCGGCAAGCTTAACAAAGCTTAAAGATTGCATTCGCTACCGAACCGCACATGTAACCTACGTACGAAAACATTGCCTTCACTCCAAACCTCAACACTTAAATACGTATTGCATTTGGTACTGAAACGCGCTCCTCAAGTGTGAGCATGGTTTTAGAATAGGTCTATGCT
>NC_061109.1:10479605-10492105 GCF_015104395.2 Macrobrachium nipponense | reverse complement strand
TTATGAGGAAGTGCAATACCTTCTTATCTGGTGATGTAATCTTATTTAAGAGACCCTGCTATCCATTTCAATTGCCCTCCCACCTAAATTGATATCTGTCTGTGTGAAGCAATGGCTTTTTAGTGCCACACTTCAAAATTTGTTCAGACGTATTTTTGTCATAAGTAAACCATTTCCTTATGCCAAGAAAAGGCTTTCCCTTCCTCCTATCTGGTTGGATACCAATGCCCTGGTTATTAATTAAAGCTACATATTGATTTCATGCAAATCTTCAGGTCCTTATCTCTTATAAGGGGATCTCTCTCACTGTGAAGATAACATGGTCGCTTTCGACATTTTTTCAACAAGGATTTGATTGCACAAACTGAATCAAAGCGTGAGGTAATGTATAAGGACAAAATGGTTTGTGGAAACAAAAATTTTTTACTGCCTTCATTGTACATTTTACCTTGAGAACTCTGTTACAGTTCCCTTAATGTATATGTTATTGATGTGGCCTCTCATATTTCAGACAACTATCTGATACTCCTTTGTGGGATGAATTAGAAGAAGAAGAATTTAATGAAACGGAATTTGTTATTTATTTTCAAGACAAGTTACACAACCAAAGAAGAAGGAAAAGAAAAGAAACAAAACCAGACCAAGATTCAGGTTAGTATCCTTTTTAAATTTCATCTGCTCTTGCCAGTAGGGTTTGTTGTTAAATAGCATTTTTTTTATATACTTTTAAGTACCTGAGTAAGATGACTGAAAAGGAATTGTCCTACTTACTCTGTACATTGTAGGGCCCCAGGTTTGAACACTGAACTGTCCTCATTTTCAAACTCAAGAGGAATATCTGAAAAATTTGAGAGAATCATCTTCCCTTTTAAAGTTAAGATGTGATACACACTAAGAAAACTGACATGTAAATTTTCAGAACACATACTATTATTTACTAGTCTGATGGTTCACTGAAAATGAGATGAGTAGTCCAGTGCTTGTGCAGCATGATTCTCCGTATATGAAAGGCTGTGGTTTGTATGTATATATAGGCAAATACTAATTACTTATAAAATCTGGCATGTTTCTAAGAACAAAAATAAAGCAACACTTATATTAAGATAACTTCGTAATTAAAACATCATCTTCAACTATGTATTAAAACATCTACTTTAATTACCCAAAAAATATCACCACTCACTCATAAGACAAACAATCAATAATTATATGATCCAGTGGAATATAAAGGACCTGTAGACCAGATTACACCTTCAAGAAGTACGGTTTTCCTCAAAAGACTATGAACTGTTTTGACATAATGTTTACAGCCTGTAAACAGACCATAACTATCTATAGATTACTATTTATCAGCAACATCATAGGAAGTAGGCAACTTGTGTACTGTAACTGACATTCACAATAAGATGATTTATGATGAATTAATTCTGAATGATACTAATTACAATATTCAATAATGAATAATAGAAAACAATGATTGTACCATCTGAATTTTATAAATCAACCAAATAAAGTTATAATGTAAGTAATTTTCAAGTATAAGTAAACTCTAAGGAAATTTTAAGAATGCCCATAATCCTATTTGCGATTATTATTGTACATCCCGAGATCATGAAGGAAGTGTAGCAGAATAGATCACAAATCGGATCGCCGATAACTAACTCCACCAATAACCGGGGACTGTACATATTTAAAGAAACGCATGGGTATATTTGTGGGGAAAGCACATGGGTCTTTTCATCAGTGAATTTTGCACTTGGCTCATTAAACATACTTTATAAATTTTAATGGTACTTGTAACAACCATATTACTAGTTTAGAATTTTCAAATTCTAGTTTCACATAATGAAATAATCTCACCAGCTATTCCTCATTAGTACAATATTCATAAAGTTGGCTGAAAAATATAAATAAAATGGAACATATAGTAGTAAAAAACTAGAATTGATTCTTGAATACCATGACATTTTGTATTAGGAAATGGAAGGAATGTTCTAGATCCCAAGAAATAAGCAACATAGTATGAGAAATTTTGAACACATAAGCAGCAACCCAAGAATTGAAATGAAAATGTTTGTATAATTGAAGATTATCTCTGAATCAAACCCATTAAATTTTGAAATGATAGAAAATATGTTACAATAGAAAACTCAGTATGGAAGAATTGGATTATGCCATTTCAAGTTACAGTTAATCTGCTCTTGGTAGAAATAACATTTGTTTGTAAATGATCTAACATCTAGAACCATTAGCAATTTGTTCATCCTATAACTTCATAATAATTTGTTCCCTGGAGAATGGTCAGATATAATTACTATTCCTGCTTGACCAGGAAAAGACCCAAGTACTATAATGAAAAAAAATTGCGGATCAGTTTCATTAATAAGTTGATTTGCAAATAGAGAAAATGGTAATTTTAAATTCATGACTCATATGACATATACAAAAATATGATATTGACACTCCCATTTGGATCACAAAACAATAACACTTCTATAAGTTCACTATCCAAGTTGCAGACCACATCCATGGAGGATTTGAATGCTAACAGATATCCATTATGTTTGATGTACAAAATGCTTGTGGTACACATATAAAGGACACTATAGTACAAAAATAACATGCTTGGCCACTTGCCAATTTTCACTGAAAACTTTCTGACAGGCTTTCAAGTATGAATTGCTGATATTTATGCTGTGTTCTAAGTAGCACCAGCAGTAATCATTTGTGGTCTGGAAATTTGTGCCTTGGCATAATGCTATACGTATTTATTCACATTACAAGACCATGAAAAGACCCAGATAATGTTCTAAGTATCACACACTTACACCAGGAATATATGACATTGGCAGTCAACTACCATTTAGTTGTCATGGATGATTATGCTATGTGCAACTGCATCAGGCAAAGACATGCTACACATTTCATCAATAATGATATGGTAAAAATAAACACATGGATCTTAGTAGGTTCCTGAGTCTCCATTGGAAGACCACAGCAGTTATAGTTTTATCCCCCTTGACGTGGTAAGGGGTTTCTGGAACCCCTGGAATTTGTTATTGGGTTCGAGTCCATGAGTTCCATACATATATCATTATGTATTACTTTGGGTTAATTTTGTGGAATTTTTCACTTGATAAAATTTATTGGTCCTGGTATAGTAAAAGGTATCATAGCTGGGACTGGTTTTATATTGGAAGCCAAGTAGTGGGAACTGTGTTAGGATCATCAAGTACCCAATAATGTTTGAACCTGAGAAATATCAGATTGATAGCTCAAGGGCAGAACTATTCTGCAGGCTGGGCCACAGATGTAGTGGAGTCTGGTTCTGTGGATAGGACTTGAGCATTTTGAATGGTTTGCCCATATAATATGATTTGGGTGTGAATGATTGTATTCTTGTAATACTCTCAGTCCCAACAAGCTGGTTTAGCTTACACTTGGGCCACTCAAATTGTGTTGTTCCATCCCCTGTGGGGTAGGGTGGGGGGCGGACATTTGTGAGTCTGCTCTCACTTGTGCCATTGGTGGAAAAATAAACTTCATGAAAGGCTGATGATATCTTTGTAAGGTTTTCAGAGGTAGTACTTAATTTTTTTAATGACATTCGATCTTTGAGTAGTAGCATTAAAGAATCAAGTAGTCCTGGACTCTCAGATGATAAAGTTTTTGGCATAGATGATGACCTCTGTATCCTCCTCTGACAACTGTGTATGGGAAAGACTAAGAAACCTTCTAGTGTAGTTACACTGGAATTCTAATCTCCAGCCCAGAGCAAAGGGAAATTGACCAGGAATGTATGTGAAATAGGACCAGGTATATTTGAAACCTCCTATGATGAACATTTGACCTTTAACCCTTAATGGACAGGCCAAATATATTAAGCATACCTCCAAATGGGGCAGACTTTAAGGTTTAAGGTAGGCCAGTTTTAAGAAAAAACACATCAATGGAAAGAGGAAGATATGCGAATGGACATGGTGTTGGAAAAAAAATTCTAAAAACCTCTCTGACACTCATAAATTTTACCAAATTATACATGTTTTTCTAATTCTAATAATTGATTTTATTTTGTAAAATTAAAAATTACAAATTACTGTTCACACAGTATCATAACAGAAAAGAACTAGAATTAACAATAAATTCTGAGTAGATTTGATGTAAAATATTTACAAGACTTACTGAGATGGGGAGATGCAGTAACTTTTTGGAAGGTATACATGTGTAACACCCAAAAGCCACCACATCTGTTAACGGGATATTAATCTCGTTATTTATTTGGTAAACGTGTAACTCCGAGTGTCAGGCATACCAACACATAATCTCTCTCTCTAAGCGATACCCCTCTCTCTCTCTCTCTCTCTCTCTCTCTCTCTCTCTCTCTCTCGCTCTCTCTCTCTCTCTCTCTCTCTCTCTCTCTCTCTCTCTCCATGCTAACAGGTAATCAAAATAAGAGAGTTGCATTATAAAAATACATTTATTTAACAACGAAAAGACAGTAAATCAATCAAGTCTCACAGACTAACTTAACTCAGTTACCCCAATATTAAAATGTCTAAAATGTAATTAGTCACACCAAATGTCTATTCTCCCATCGGGACACTCTCGGTTCCCCCCCATGGTTCCGCCAGAATCGTCTGTTTCAAAGACACGAGAAAACCACATCGTAAGTACACATAAGTTTAACAACAAAGTCAAAGATTGGATATTCTTATAAAATGTTAAATAGACAACAAGCCACCCTTTGGCTAAATAGTTCAAGACTCACCCATGCAGCCAGAATATTTCACTCAAAATATAAAGACACTTTCGCAGAGCTCCCTCGGCATCTTGCCTTTCTTCCACGTCTCTATGCCAATGCACCATAGACTTGGGTAGGGGTACATTATCAATAGAAGAGACGCACACGCACATACGAACGCATACTTCGACAACGCCTCACATTACTGGCTACAACTAGTTTCCCAAAGGCACTTTGAAAAGAGCCCATGAACTCGTGATCATTTACTCGTCTTTCTACGCAGTTT
Source organism: Macrobrachium nipponense (assembly GCF_015104395.2). Classification (NCBI taxonomy): domain Eukaryota; kingdom Metazoa; phylum Arthropoda; class Malacostraca; order Decapoda; family Palaemonidae; genus Macrobrachium; species Macrobrachium nipponense. The sequence continues at coordinate 10,487,078 of NC_061109.1, read as the reverse complement.
TGTATGACGCCACTCCACAGAAATCATTTATCAGCTTTTCTCAGGTCGGTTGCTTCGGCTCTGTTCTCCACATTCCAATAGGTCACAGCGAACATATTGGCAATATATCATTAATTATAACCCTAGGCCTTATACATGTTTTTTCTAATATTTCTTTGACCTTTTCTTTGCAAAATTACAATTATAACTGACATTCTATCATAAAAGATAAGAACTAAAACCAACATCATCCCTGGATATATTTATGTGCAAATAAATAATAAGATATCATGGGATAGAGACAATACATTCATCCATCAAGTCTCAATGCATACTGATCACCCTCTGACCTGTGCTAAGCTACTACAGTTGCCATTAGTCCATTAATGGATTCATTTGAAGTGATATGGAACATCTTCCCCAACTAAAATTCATTCAAATCGTGTGGTATGTAATATTAATAATCATATGACGTAGCCGTCCATCACTTAAAACCTGTTGTAGATACTTATATGATGATGCCTGTCCATTAATGAATTATTCTCGAGAAGATTCTAGTTGTGATATTTTTAATTTGATGTATACTGAGACATTGTGAATTGTGAAGTGATGTGTCCGAGAGCTTAAAATATAATCTGAAGGTTGAGGAATGCTGACAGAAGAATCAGCTTCAGTAAAGAAAGTGAAAAATCAAAAGTGTTATCTCATCTTAGAGGAGTTAAAGCAGACTGCTCTGTATCATGCTGTTTGGAATCACACAAGGGAATATGTACACCCCAACTGATGTTGTACTCATAAGAAAAGCTTGTAGAAGAATTAAAGATCAATGTGTAATTAGAGTTGAAAGAATAAAGAAAAGGATCAGTGGAAACTTGGTTCCATTCCAAATTTAATCATTACATTTAATTCAGCATGCTTTCCTAAAGTAATAAAAGCAACATGGTTAGTTTTAAGGTTAAGCAACATATCCCGAGACCAAGGAGATGTTTTTATTGCCACAAACATTGACATATGTTAAGGTCTTGTAGTCAGAAGCTATAAACGGCAACGCCTGCCACATTTGTCTAAGTGTAGTGACCCAGAACATGGTGTATGTCATAAAGAAGCAAAGTGGATACATTCACAGGTATCATTGAGCAGTGCAGTCACTACATCATCTTGAGTGGAAGTTATCAAGCATCTCTTGCAAGAAAGATGCTTGTGTCTCAGAGCAGTGAGGGAGATATCTGGCACCTTCTGCACATCTGCTGTGAATTTCTAACAAGGAAAGTGAGCTATCTGAAGTTTGGTGTTGTAGAAGGGGTTAGTCTGGTCTAGTACCTCTCTTCAGTATGTAGCGGATCTCTTAGTCTTCTGCGATGAGACAAGGGCTGGCATGTTCTTAGCTGTCAAAGGTTATTGGGCAGTTCTTGCTCAAGTATTCTGCTTACATGGTATGAGCCTGTCCACTACCTCAGAAATAGCATTGCTTGAGGAGCTTCAAACAGTCATGACCTTGAGAGGTTAGGCCCTTAGTGGGATCTGTTGTTGGTACTTCAAAGACTCAGGGCAGTCCCATTGAACCCCTGTCTTTGTCATTGGACAAGGATCTTACCCTTAAATCAGTCTTCCTCCTGGTCCTTGCTTTGACAAAGTTTGGGAGAGTTGCAGGATAGTCATATCTTTTTCCTCTGGCCAGAGCAATGGTGGTCTCTCATTCTCTTTCATTTAGGAATTCATGGTTAAGACGTAAAGTCCCTTGGTTCCAGACCCAAAGTTTAAGACTTTCTTGACTCCCTCTCTTCAAGAATTCAATGGTAGTGAGCAAAAGCCAGATGAGATTTGTTGTGCCTGGTTTATGCCCTAAAATATTACTTGGGAAGGCTTAAGAACCTCATACCAGAGTGAAAATGCCTTTTGAAGAGTATATGGGATGTCACAAGGAGGAGTTATCCAAGAACTCCATCTCCTGGATTTGGGAGGTAATCTCCAAAGATTACAATTCTCTTGATAGTGCATTGGACCTTTTAACCTGTCCACAGGCCCCTCTCTCAAACTGATTTGTTCAACAAATAATGAGGTGGCAGTTTAGTGCTACCAGACTACCTTCACTTCATTCTACTTAAGGATGTTGCCCACAAATAATTCAACACCTTTTCATTATATCCTGTATGGTGGTTCAGCAAATAATGTAACTACCAGGAACTGTCCAGGTGTTCCATTGCTCATTCAAGTCCTTTGGCTATAGTGTGAAGCTCCTGAGGGAAGAGGGGTTTTGTAAAGACCCATCCTCCCTCCAACATCCTAGCCCATGAGCATTCGTATGAAAGTACAAGCTGGACCTGAATGAGTACAGGTAAGTGGCACTATTAGCCCCTGTTCTAATAACCTAGAATGTGAGCCTTCATCTCCCCTTGTATAACAGAGGGGGAGCAGGTAAAGTAGAGTCTTTTATCCAAACCCATTGATTAGATTATCTATACCAAGGCTACTGACTGACAGTTCCTCTTCACAGAGGGTGACTGGGTTCTTAAGGATTAATCTGGCATAATTCTGGTCTGTAGAGTGGGTATAGAGGGAAGTACTGCCACTCTCTCCAAGGAGGTGTCAACATAGCGACACTAACCTGCCCTCTAGGGTGGGGTCAGCAAAGTAGCACCGATATATCATTTTTCTGCACAGTGATACTCGGCTCCACCCGCAAAGGGAATCATCTCTAACTGTTGGCTCTACCTCCCCCTTAGTACCGAGTCTTTATGTATGAAAGGTATAGCGTATGTATCCTCATATGAACAAGTGCAAAATTGTAAAAGTACGTAATTTGCATTTTTCCTTGGAATGCAAACTGTAACCTTTCATATTAAGGCTAATCCACCTTGCCCACCTCATTTCATTATTTCTTGCCAGTTTTTCATTCTCTATGTAGGCTGGAAATAGAGTGGTTAGTGTCACTTGGGTGAGAATGGGCATCTCCTCTCCTTCATTCCACCTGGATAACACCTTTATTTAGTCATTACATGGGCAGTCCAGCACATGCAAAGTAAGGATACACCATATATGAAAGGCTACAGTTTGTATACCTAGGAAAATACAAATTACATACTTTGAAAATTTGGTACTACTTTGTCTTTAATACTAAAGTCCTGCTGCTTTCTCCAAGTCCATTTCTCAGCCTCACATTGGCCCAATGTTTAATGTTTCTCACACACAGGAAAACAAAAAATAAATATCAGATGAGAATGGGCTGTAATAGTTTGGGAGGTCATATCAGTCAATTACCTATGGTTTGGCTGTTTTTTTGCAATTAAGATTTAGTTTCTTACATTGCTAATGAAGGATTCGGTAAATAGGTTTGTTTTTAGGAAACCAAGATTGTTAACAACTACGCTCTTATATGCTGTGCCCAACTGATATAACATTGTGGACTTGAGTTTGAACACAGAGTTTTTCATTGCAAATTATTTTAATTGCATAATTTTGCCTTAAGATTATCATCAGCACTTAGAAACTTCATGCCAAGAATTTTACTCCTTAAGAGAAAGATATACTGTACAGAATGATGATATTTCAACTTTGTGTAAAAGATTATACTATGGTTGTCCTTTTTTTTTCATTAGGTTGCCAAAGTCTTAGATAGCAAACGATCCCAGAATGTTGGAATTTTCATTAAAAGTCAACATCTAGATATAGCAGATGTTGAGAATGGTAAGTAATTCCATTTTGTATCTATCTATATGTATGTATAGATATATATATAATATGTTATATATATACAGGCAGGTCCCCCGGGCCCCCGGGTTACGACGGCTCCGGCTTACAAACGTTCCGCCCTGGGTTACGACGTTTTGTTCCGACGTTACGACGCTGATGCTTCCGACGCTCCGAGTTAACGACACTTTAAATAACGCATACTATGATAAAAATCTTTATAGTTTAGCACAGTATATTAATAAAAATAAGTTTCTAGTTAGATTACAACAAAAATTTGAGGTTATGATGATTTTCGACACACTTTTTATGTCTTTATTTTTCGAATTTTTTGTTGTAGTGACGGCCTCATATGCGGAAAACTAGTTTTCCAAGCAAATGAATACTAGCTTGCGCTGCGCAAAGTTTATAACAGTCCAAAAGTGCAAATAATGAAAAAATCATTGCTTGTTTCCAGTAATAATAACAAAATTAAGTTTCTGGTTAGATTACAATGCAAATTCCAAGTATCCAAAGAGAGACATTATCCAGTAATTTGATCAGAGAGAGAGAGAGAGAGAGAGAGAGAGAGAGAGAGAGAGAGAGAGAGAGAGAGAGAGAGAGAGGCATCTTCCGACGTTCTGAGTTAACGACGCTTTTAAAAAACGCATACTATGATAAAAAATCCTTTATAGTTTAGCAGAGAGAGAGAGAGAGAGAGAGAGAGAGAGAGAGAGAGAGAGAGAGAGAGAGGCATCTTCCGACGCTCCGAGTTAACGACGCTTTTAAAAAACGCATACTATGATAAAAATCCTTTATAGTTTAGCAGAGAGAGAGAGAGAGAGAGAGAGAGGCGTCTTCCGACGCTCCGAGTTAACGACGCTTTTAAAAAAACGCATACTATATGATAAAATCCTTTATAGTTTAGCAGAGAGAGAGAGAGAGAGAGAGAGAGAGAGAGAGAGAGAGAGAGAGAGAGAGAGAGAGAGAGAGAGAGAGAGAGAGAGAGAGGCGTCTTCCGACGCTCCGAGTTAACAACGCTTTTAAAAAACGCATACTATGATAAAAATCCTTTATAGTTTAGCACAGTATATTAATAAAAATAAGTTTCTGGTTAGATTACAACAAAAATTTTGAGGTTATGATGATTTTTGACACTTTTTATGTCGTATTTTTTTTAGTGACGCCTCATATGCGGAACTAGTTTCCAAGCGAATGAATACTAGCTTGCGATGCGCAAAGTTTATAACAGTCCAAAAGCGCAAATAATGAAAAAATTTGATCAGAGAGAGAGAGAGAGGCGTCTTGGCAAATGAGATCATTTGCCAATGGTCTTGGGGATTGACGTAACGTTTATTTTCTGAACAGATAGGACAGAGAAGTGTTAGTTTCATTAAACAGCCTCTGACTCATGCCAGTAAATGTTTTGTTGATACTAATAATATAAGCCTATTTAAAGATTACGTTTACTTAATTAGTCTACATGATATGTAAATACTAGTAATCAACTGTTCTTGTAGACCTCAAGATTTGGCAAAATCGAAGTATCCAAAGAGAGAGATTATCCAGTAATTTGATGAGAGAGAGAGAGAGAGAGAGAGAGACCTTACAGACTTTACATTTTGTTTGGGTTGCCCCAGGTCCCTCAGTGTGAAGCACCTCTAATGTCTACCAGAGAGTTGCTAGTACATCTTCCGGTATATTTTGCATCTTCCAATCTTGGATGGTCTGGGATGCAGTTTAGATATTTGTCGAGCTTATTCTTAAAAACACATCTACGCTCACTCCTGATATATTCCTCAGATGAGCTGCAACGCAGTTTCATTAAAACGGCCTCTGACTCATGCCAGTAAATGTTTTGTGATACTAATATATAAGTCTATTTAAAGATACGTTTACTTTAATTAGTCTATATGATACGTAAATAGTAATCGACTGTTCTTGTAGCCCTCAAGATTTGGCAAAATCACTCCAGGTTGTACATAAAACTTCAAGAATGTAGTGTCACCAGAGGATTACAATAGTTTTTACCTTCAAGAACCAGCATTTTTTTATGAAAATGTAAATATCATATCATATCAAGGAAACCATAAATATAAAGGAAGAGGTGTCCAATCAGACAACAGTCATGTACACGTGTTTTATTAAGAAACGTTTCATGTTGTTACCAACATATCATCAGTCTGCAATGAAATTCACATAAAATAAAACTTAAAAAATTACAATAAAATTGAAATATACTCAGTACAATAAAAATTAAAATATACTCAGAATGTTAAAATAGGGAATGAGAAGAAAACTACCTATTCATAAAGAAAGAAAGAGCTGAGTGACTAAAAACGGTAAGGTCTGCACACAACGTAAACCTCACACCAGAGAGAGAGAGGAGATGACGAGGTGTTGGAGTTTAAACTAGGTGAAAGGTACTTAATAAACAATGACTCGGTTTTTAACATTATTAGTAAATTGCTACTGAAGTATCTGTCAGCACCCACCCTTAATTTTAATGTACCTAAGTTAACTATGTATGCACCCATCCCATTTATTCATTCTGACAGTTTACGTGTGAAAGTTAGAAATATTATTGAAAAGGAATTTGGTTTTTAAAACTGAATCTCAATTCCCATGAATCCACAAAAAATGGAGGGTTTTTTTAATTACAAAGACAAATTACAGGATTTCATGAAGTCCAAATATCATATATAAATTTGAATGCCCAAGATGTCTTGGTATTTATGTTGGTTCTTCATGTATACTGTTACAAGGCCGATATTATGTATAGCCATTTGGGATTAAGTTACAGAACTGGGTCCAGAATCTCTAATCCCGAGTTCTCTAATACGTATAAGAATACATGCAAAAAGTTGTAAAGTTATTATTGACAAGAAACATTTTAATATTGTTGGCACCACAAAGCAAAACTACCCATCTAACTACCCTTGAATCATTGTTTATTAAGCACCTTTCACCTAGTTTAAACTCAACACCTCATCATCTCCTCTCTCTCTGGTGTGAGGTTTACGTTGTGTGCAGACCTACCGTTTGTAGTCACTCAGCTCTTTCTTTCTTTATGAATAGGTAGTTTTCTTCTCATTCCCTATTTTAACGTTCTGAGTATGTTTTAATTTTTCTTGTAATTTTTAAGTTTATTTTAATTGTGAATTTCAATTGCAGACTGATGATATGTTGGTGACAACATGAAACGTTTCTTAATAAAACACTTGTACACACTGTACATGACTGTCGTCTGATTGGACACCTTCACCTTTATATATACGTATATATACAGTAGTACCTCGAGATACGAAAGGCTCAACTTACAAAAAATCCAAGTTACGAAAGCCAATAGGAAAAATTTTACTGCTCTACATACGAAAAGTTTTCAAGATACGAAAGGTTGTTGCTATAAAGCCCCGAGATTCGCCCGGACCACCGAGAACAAATTTTAAAACTCCCGCGCCGCCAACTGAGTAAAACGCCACCATCCTCCCACTCTCCCATTGGTTCTGATGCTAGTCACCCCATAAGGTCCTGCTCTCCTATTGGTCAGCATCTACCCCTTGTGCTTTAAGTATTCTATTGGGTAAAAGGTTGCTGTAAATTGAAAAACTTAGCATTCGCAATACATTAATAAAAAAAAAACATTAGGTAAAGATAGAATAAAGAATAGAAATGAATGGTTATTATACTGTTTGGTAGTTTCAGTAGTTGAAGAGAGAGAATGAAAATTTATGGTTACTGTGTAAAAGTGATTGCTTGGCGCTCTGTTCGATACTCATAAGTGCTGGATGTAAACAGACGTTTGGAAAGCTTTTTTTGTTTTATAGT
>NC_061109.1:10469605-10474605 GCF_015104395.2 Macrobrachium nipponense | reverse complement strand
CAACAATATAGGCATTTTAACTCTCCTGTTTCTGTGCATTCCAATACGTACTTGTTTTTATATCTCGGTTCGGATGAAAGAACAAAAAAAAAATTACTACTAGGTTTTGAAAAAATTATATAAAATAAAAGCATGCGAGAATATGAGAAAATTATCATTTAGAAAAGTAATAATTAATAAAGTATGTACGAGTACTCTCCTCTAACACAAGCAACCATAATATGCCTTCTAGCTTGATACATGCATAAGACAATGAAAGAGAAATAAAAAAAGTGGCTATGATGGATTGCCATCTATGAAGAAAAGTTTGCACACAATTATTTTTTTTGTTGTAGTGCCCATTGTTATTGCTATGCATTTAATTCAAGTACTATGACTTCACATCAGAATAATTTGTTTGCAGTAGTACTACATGGGCTAATAAAATATAGTTTCTTCTTGTCATTGAAATGGAATAACCAAATGTAGATGTACAGTCAAATAAATTATAAGATATCAATAATGTATATAATTTTATATGCACCTGAGTGCCTCATTACATTAACATCCGGGCCTCAAGCCATTCATTCACTATTTTTACATTTTGAGGTAACTTGTTGACAAATATTTAAGAGATAGGTATGAAGTCTTATCCTCCCAAAGAAAGATAGCGAATCAGCAAAATGAAAGCCAAATCACTCCGAGGGCTAAACTTGTTCATATGTTAGAGAAAAAAGCTGGAGGTCCTAGTACAGTATAACATAATTAATTTCTATTAAATTTACCATTTATATTTATTATGGCTGACTTATATGTCATTCTAAAAATTAACTTAACAAAGTTGGGTTCTTCTTAGTGGTACAAACATCAAGATCTACTCATAAGATGTGAAGTGCGCGCTAACCGTTCCTCAATAAAATCTTAATTGATACTATCAATATCAGGTAATTGGAATTATAATGTAGTTTGTTGTTATAACTGAAAAGAAATTTAAAGGATAGGTTGGTATAGGCACAGTTGAAGTGACCTTTATTTTCAAAAAGTCCAGAAAATGGTTAAACCAAGATGAAAATTAGTCAATTTCCAAATACCTAATATTTTAACAAAATTATGCAGAAATTAATGGTATAAGGTGTGAGATCAGGCCATATGGTTTTCCAATTTCATCGTACCGATTCCAAATGCCTTTCCATCTGATTCATCTCATCCCACAAAATTCCCCAGAAGCAATCATTATTCACTGAATAAATTCTGGAAGTAACTGAGATTGTTTATTATTGGCATGCATAGTCACATCCTAATGAATTCCATTCCGTTGCAGCATGTCGCAAAATACTAGAAAATATCAATATTAATGAGAATAATTGCAAAATAAGACAATGCAGTATAGGTGGAAGCTCTGTAACTCAAAATTCTGTGGTTTGGTATGTCTTTCATCATTGCTACTTTTTTTTTTTATTAACAACTTAGTTTTTGCTTATTGATAGTTCAAACCAGAACGCATGACTGTAAATGTGTATTGCCTACCATATGTGTCTGTTTATCAGATGCTTAATGCAAAAAAAATAAATATCACAGGGAGACAGAGATTGTTGGGGATGTCAAGTAACTCTTGATGTCAAGAGGTGGTTTTGTAGGCAACGAACTGTTTCTTTTATACAGTACGTATTATGGTCTTAATCCATATTACTTATATACTTAGCGTGCTCAGTGCAGGTGCAAGGTAAAGGTCTGGGCAGGGTATCGCTCTCGCTACCGAACATCTAAAAACTCAAATAACTCGGCTAATTCGCCGAAGATCATAATTGACTGATCTTAAACATTAATAGCAGTACTTAACTTGGATGCAGAAGCTTGATGTTCCATCTTGCAAAGAGTAAGGATATTACTAAGGCGAAAACACAGCACAGAGTAAAAAACGTGTGTGGCGCCGACAATGCTATCGAAAGGAATGAAAACAAAGACGCTGATCGTAGTAGTAGCGGGTAGCGGGGCCTTAGTTCGGCTCCTCTGTAGGCGGGGGATTTTGAAGGAGGAAGAGACTAAATGGCAAGGGACCTCTGGTAGTGGTTTCCACTCGCCCCAGATACCATACCGACACCTTTAATTAAAAGGTGAGCGAGCCAGAATACTCTGGCACTACCATTTCTCTTTTTTCTCTGGTATGTATAGCAATATTTATACCTTAGAAATGAGTATCAAAGGGACATTTCACTGGGCAACACAGGTCATTGCCCAGAAATAGATTTTTCCTCCGTCAAAATCCCTTTTCTGGGTGAAGACCTGTGTCGCCCAGTGAAATGTACCTATAGCACTCATTTCTAGGTATAAATAAATGCTAAATATACCAGAGAACAAAGCCATATGGAATGCCAGAGTTACTACCTCTGGATCGATCACCCTCATAGGGTGTCGGTATAGCATCAGGGCCGAGTGGAAGCCACTATCACAGATACTTTGCCAATTAGTTCTCTCCTCTCTCAAAAGTATTTTAACAAATATTTTGTACAAGCTTGTTTCTATGAACTGCACAAATCGGTTGGTCCATCAACTTTTCAGATGCCATTAATTTCTTCAAAGAATAACTTGGAATTCTCTATTATTTTTACAAACAACAACTTCGAATTCTCTATAACTTTTACTGACACTGTAGGTGGATTTTCATGTCACAGATGCATTCTTAGTCATTTCATTTTTGTGATTTTTAAAAATTTTGGATATTTTGAAAGTGACCAGTTATCGTTTACAAAATATTTACAATAGTTAGAGCTGTATTTTCCTAGAGAAGAAATAATATGCATCCTCAGGTTTTTGGTTTTCATTTCAGGTTTCTTCTTGATTTATCTCGTATCAATGAATTTGCTGAGAGGAGTGCCTGCTTTATGTTCCAGGCAACTTTTGCTGAAGAACTTGACATAATACACGGCAGAGTTGATATGATGCGAACTACAATGAAAGTAAGTATTATTAGAAAATAGACTTACCATATGACTAAGCTGTTGTGAAGTATAATGACTTTTCAAACTTTCTAAGTATAATGATAATAACTTTTAAGTATAGTAGTACAGTGTTCCCCCTGTACGCAAGGAATGTGTACCAGGAACCCCCACAAATAGTTCAAACCCATGAATAGTTAGAACCTTCTAATAATGCCTATATCTGCCTATCTTGAAATTTCAAATACGTAATGTATACTTAAAGTATCATCCTACATCAAATATACCATTGAATTGGTTTTATTAATATTTCAAAGTCATCTTAAACATTTTACCATTAGAAATATATATAAACAGCCAATAACAGAGAGAGAGAGAGAGAGAGAGAGAGAGAGAGAGAGAGAGAGAGAGAGAGAGAGAGAGAGAGAGAGAGAGAGACCTTATGTAACATCCTACATCAAATTTACCTTATTATCATATTAATTTATTAATCTTAGAGATGGTATTAATATAATTTCAAAGTAATCCTAAACATAGTACCCTTAAAGGTATATGCCTACATACATAGGTACGTACTCCTAACACTCGCAGCCAAGAGAAAGAGAGAGAGAGTGAGTTACCACTATGACATACGTATCTTTTGGAGAGTGAAATGGAAAGATTATTGTATTTAAAAAACTCACGCATGAATTTTGTAATTACACTTATAGTATTGTTATTATAAATACTATAGTATTATTATTGGAAAATATTAATAATAAACTTATTACATACATGTACCTTAAAAATGATCTCATCTCAGAGCAGAGAGAGAGAGAGAGAGCAGAGAGAGAGAGAGAGAGATGACGGGAGAGAGAGAGAGAGAGAGAGAGAGAGAGAGAGAGAGAGAGAGAGAATTAAAACCATTAAATTCGTTGACCATTGTATGGCACCGTTACTTGACATGTTGACAGCTTCCCAGCTCCGAGTGTCAATGGCGTTATGAGAAGGTAGGGAAATTGATACAGAAAAAGACGAAGGGAAGAATCTTCATTTGAAATTGATTATTATTATTATTATTATTATTATTATTATTATTATTATTATTATTATTATTATTATTATTATTATTATTATTATTTGATATTAATATTATTATTATATTATTATTCATTATTATTATTATTATTATTATTTTTATTATTATATTATTATTATTTGATATTAATAAAACACATGCTTCTACCATAAAAATTTCTCATCTCAGTAAGACGAGAGAAGTTTTCTTTAAGTGAAATGGAAAGGTAATTTTTATCTTTTTGTAATTGTTTTATATATTATAATAATTTGCTCTATCACAGTCCTCCAATCGACTGGGTGGTATTTATAGTGTGGGGTTTCGGGTTGCATCCTGCCTCCTTAAGAGTCCATCACTTTTCTTACTATGTGCGCTGTTTCTAGGATCACACTCTTCTGCATGAGTCCTGGAGCTACTTCAGCCTCTAGTTTTCTAGATTCCTTTTCAGGGATCTTGGGATCGTGCCTAGTGTTCCTATGATTATGGGTACAATTTCCACTGGCATATCCCATATCCTTCTTATTTCTATTTTCAGATCTTGATACTTATCCATTTTTCCCTCTCTTTCTCTTCAACTCTGGTGTCCCATGGTATTGCGACATCAATGAGTGATACTTTCTTCTTGATTTTGTCAATCAATGTCACGTCTGGTCTATTTGCACGTATCACCCTATCTGTTCTGATACCATAGTCCCAGAGGATATTTGCCTGATCGTTTTCTATCACTCCTTCAGGTTGGTCCTCATACCACTTATTACTGCAAGGTAGCTGATGTTTCTTGCACAGGCTCCAGTGGAGGGCTTTTGCCACTGAATCATGCCTCTTTTTGTACTGGTTCTGTGCAAGTGCCGGACATTTGCTTGCTATGTGGTTTATGGTTTCATTTTTTGTATTGCACTTCCTACATATGGGAGAGATGTTATTTCCGTCTATCATTCTTTAAACATATCTGGTTCTTAGGGCCTGATCTTGTGCTGCTGTTATCATTCCTTCAGTTTCCTTCTGTAGCTCTCCCCTCTAGCCATTGC
>NC_061109.1:10457105-10464605 GCF_015104395.2 Macrobrachium nipponense | reverse complement strand
CATTAGGATTTACTAGCGCCAAGCTGGAAACCGGTAGAATTAAAATTAAACTTGTGCGATCCAGGGACTATTGGCATCTATACCAGGTCATGGGGCATGTATACCCAGAATGCCCTCGGCGTCGTGTGACTGACCCACCAGTTATCTTTCTACCGCTTTTAAGATAGGACGTGTTCTCTGTCTATCTGTTTAAAGCTGGTTTTAGTTTGCCCGTTTTTATCCATTTCACTTTCTTTCTTATTAATTCTCTTTTTCTGAGTGTGCTCAGTGTGGGTGTGAGCTGTAAGAGTGTGTAAGTGGTGAGATGGAATATTTTGTACCGCCATCGGGATCTTCTTCTGTTTCGAAGACAAGACAAAGGAAATGCCCTGGAGTCAGTGGCTTTCCGCGTTCAAGATTCCTAACTTCAGTGTCGACGGATCCTCATCCAACGTGTAGTAGGTGCAGGGAAAATGTATGTACAATTACTAGTCCTTTTTCTGTTTGTCGTGGTTGGTCAGTGGAACAGTGGAGGAAGTGTTATGAGAAAGGCCAGTAAAAAAGAAAGGAGTTGACGCCATCTTTGGATGACCAAGCGTTGCCGGCTTCTTTTGTATTGGCAATACACCAGACTGCTCCATATGTTTCGCCACCTGCCTTTGATTTGTCCCATACCCCTTCGGTTTCTCCCAGTGGTTCGTTTTTAGAAACGCCAAGAGGGCTTTTGGGTAATTTGAATCATAATATTTATGCTCCGTTGTTCCCAGCAGGGAGGGGGGGAGCATCGCCATCTTTGTTCCAGATGCCTGCTCCCGACTCGAACAGGATGGAAGGTACATTGGCGGCGCTAGGCCTTCCAGGCGTACCAACCTTGGAAGGTTTGCTGTTGCATTATATGACGTCATGGTTCCAGCAGAATCCGGCAGCGCTGAATATTCCTCATCCCCCGGGCTTGCACTTTATGGGAAATAATGTTGCGGCTACGCCAACAACTTCATTGGTTACGGCGATGCAGAACGTTGGGGGTGGTTTTGCTGCAAACACAGGGATGCCAGCAGCAGCAGCCCAGTCTCTCCCTACAAGATTGGTGACGTCACAACCGACGTCACACACCGACATGGCAGACAAGAGTCCGAACGAGCAAGCGAGTAGGCGGCCGATGGGATAACGGCTGACACGGAGTTGCCAGAAAAGACTATAAAGAGTCAAAGAAAATCTACAGTGTCGGCGAAATCGGCGTTGGGGGCAAAAAGTGCAGCAAAGGATAGAGCACAGATACCGGTTTCGCCTGTAAGACCGTTTAAAATATGGAGAAAAGATGATAAGGCTCCTATTAAAAGGTCGAAAAATAGCAAGTTGTCAACCTCGTCTGATACGTTGGTGGAAACGCGTTGTCCGCCTAGATGAAGGATCAAGGCTGAATTCTCCGACGGTTGTTGGAGATGATATTAATCGTCATGGAGAGGAAGTGAGCTCGGTTTTGAGAGAGCCTTCATCTTGGAGGTATGTGCAAGATTCTCACTCTAGATCCGCAAGCAGAGAAGGAGTGAGGCGGTCTCATTCTCCTGCGGACTGTTCGGGATCGAGCCGTCGGCGGTCAGCAGAGATCAAAGAAGCCGCGGCCATTGGGGCAGACGGCCACGAAGCACCTGGACGTTTGTCAGGGGATAGGAGTGAGACAGCGTCTCCTGTGGCTGAGCACAGTATGCTAGAACCGGAGGAAGGAGAGAACCAAGAGTTTCTGGCTTCGTATGCCGAGGTGATTGATTTGATTCGTCAATTCAATAACCTTTTGGAGAGAACAGAAACACCTGCCAGTATGCTTCCTCTGGGGAATGACATGGCGTTTGATGCGAAAAAGGATACCAAGGTGTCGTATGAATTGCCTTGTTCAAATCATGCGGAGTCTGTTTTACAACACGTAAACGCACAGATTGCAGGAAGGGATAATTCCTTAAGATCAAATAGATCGTTTAAGTTTATCCCTCCTCCAATGACGAAACATAGAGAATATTATACGACACCGACGGTTCCTTTACTGTCTTGACAAATTAACCCAAATGTGGTAAGGTTAAGGCCTCAATTAACCTTAGATCAAGTGAAAATGGAATTCCCTTCTATGACTTGCCAAGAGGCTGCTACGTTAGAAGCAACAGCTTCTTGGCTGGATCTTTGGTTGACAGCAGTTGCGAAGATTGCATCCTCAGAAGTGACATGGAAGACAGTGGATGAATCAATGTTCATTAGATTACTACAATCAGGTGCCAAAGCAATTGCGTACTTGACAAATTTAAGTGCCAATGTTTGGGCAAATATCCTGTTAATGAGGAGGGATGCAGCTTTGGCTAGACTAAGTCGCAATGTTGATTTAAATTCCCTGCTCGCAATGAGGAATGGGAATATCTTAGTCGCAATTGCTGTTGCCAAAGGCCATACTAGAAGAGGCTATAGATAGAAGAAGGATGGACACTAACGATAGATTGGTACACCAGGCAGTTAGGAAAACATCTAGCAGTCAGGCTAATCCTATGGAGGTAAGGCAGCAGCAAATACCTCGGAAGAAGCCAGTTAGGGGTAACATCCCTAATAGAGCAACAAGACCCTCTTCCCCAAAGAAGTTAACTCATCGGTCCTTTCACAATAGAAATAACAGAGGAAAGGGGATTAGGGGAAGAGGAAGGGGCTCAAGACGATAGGATAGGCGCCTCTCATCACTCATCCACACCAGTGGGGGGTTGCCTGGGAAATCACTGGAAGGAGTGGCAGGAACTGGGAGCAGAGCAGTGGGTGGTGGAGGTTCTCAGAGTCGGGTATTTGATTCCGTTCGAAGTATCCCCACCCTGACAGAACAGCCATTGCCTCACCTCGCTTATGCTCAAGAACCTCAGAAGACTTTTATTCTGCAAGAGGAAGTGAAGAAGATGATGGATAAAGGGGCTGTGAAACAAGTATCCATTCCGTCAAAGGGGTTTTACAGCAGGATTTTCCTTGTACCCAAAGCCAGTGGGGACTGGAGGACAGTAATAGACCTGTCAACTTTGAATCTGTTTATAAGGAAAACCAGATTCAAAATGGAAACTCCAAAGACACCTCTACAAGCAGTCAGGATCAAGGACTTTATCCTGACAATCGACTTGAAAGACGCATACTTTCAGATCCCAGTCCATCAGTCTTCCAGGAAATTTATCTGCTTCAGTCTTGCAGAGAAAGTTTTCGAGTTCAAAGTTCTGTGCTTCGGACTGACAACATCTCCTCAAGTTTTTACAAGTGTTCACTCTCGTGTCGACATGGGTGCATGCTCAGGGGATCAGGCTAATAAGATATCTAGACCATTGGCTGGTGATAGCAAAGTCCAGAGAGAAATTACTCAGGGACAGGGCGACCCTTCTACGGTTTTGTCACAGCTTAGGCATTGTGATAAACCGGAGAAGTTGCAGTTGGATCCAAGTCAACGGCTGGTGTATCTGGGAATGGTTATAGACACAATAAAAGCCAAAGTATTCCCAACAGACCAGAGAGTAGAGAAATGCAAACAAGTGGTGAATGCCTTTCTGGAAAAACAAACACAGCCAGCAAAACAGTGGCAGGTAGTACTGGGAGTTCTAACTTCCTTGGAGAAGCTAGTACCACAAGGGAGGTTACACCTTCAATCTCTACAATGGAGGATGAAGGAGTTCTGGTCACCAATAGTAGATCACCCATACGAGCAGATTTCCTTGTTGGCAGAAGTGAGGAAAGACTTGCTGTGGTGGGTGAAGGACAGCAATCTGACAGTGGGTGTTCCCCTTCAGCAATCCTCCCCGGATCTCCTGCTGTTCTCAGATGCGTCACTAGAAGGTTGGGGAGCGCATATGGAGGAGCTGATGGTTTAAGCAAAATGGAGCGGCAAGGTTTTGATGTTAGACAATACCACAGTAGTAGCTTACATAAACAAGCAAGGAGGTCTAGTGTCTCGACAGTTACATGTGATGACAGTTCAACTTCATCAGTGGGCTGTAGAGAACATAGTAGACATCAGGGCCAGATATATTCCGGGAAAAAGAAACATAGTGGCCGACAAGTTGAGCTGCAGGGATCAGATCCTGGAAATGGAGTGGCCCTTGCACCAACAAGTAGTGGACAGAATGCTCATGTTGTGGGAAAGGCCGATCATAGACCTTTTCGCAACCAGGTACAACAAAAAGTTGGGAGTGTATTGTTCGGTAGTCCCGGACGTAGAGGCAGTAGCAGAAGATGCGCTACAACACCCATGGGACAATCTGGACGTCTACGCATTTCCTCCATTTTGTCTAATCCGTCAGGTTCTGAACAGGGGAATGCGGTCTCAGAACCTCAGAATGACTCTGGTAGCTCCGTTATGGCCAAAGGCAGAATGGTTTCCGGACCTCTTGGAACTCCTGATAGACGTGCTGAGAGAGTTACCCTCATGGAACAACCTGCTATGTCAGCTGCACGTGGAGAGGTACCACCGGTCGGTGAAGTCCCGATCACTTCACGGGTGGAGACTGTCAAGTATCTCTTGTGAGCGAGAGGATTTTGGCAAAAAGCAGCAGTGCAGATGGCAGGAAATATCAGAAAGTCATCGGCAGCAGTATACCAAGGAAAATGGTCAGCATACTGTGATTGGTGTCGTAGAGGGAACTTGTCTCCACTCGGTACCACTATTCAACAATTAGCAGACTTTCTGATATATCTCAGGACAGAAAGGCATATGTCTGTGTCTGCAGTGAAGGGGGTACAGGGCTGCTCTAGCCTCGGTCTTACGCATGAAAGGCGTGGACATTTCATCTTCATGGGAGTTGGCCATGTTGATGAAGAGCATTGAGCAGTCATGTTCACCAAAGGAACTGAAAGTCCCAGATTGGGATTTGCCCATGGGTACTGAGTAGTCTGACAAAACCCCCCTACGAACCACTAAGGCAGTCCACAGATAGGAGCCTTCCTTGCAACTTTAAGGAGGATTGGTATGCAGGACTGCTGCAACCAAAAATGACCCCCCCTCCATCCCAAGCATCTGAAGCATACACAGAACCAACACCTTGGGGATCGGGTCTCTTCAAGATTGACTTTGCACACCCCCCCCCCCCCCCCCCCCCCAGCAAGCAAGGTAACTTGCACCAACAATTGCAATAAGCTGCTCAATATGCAATTGACAGAACACCAATATCAGTACGTATATATTTCATTGATGGCTCAGTTGATCTCAACATTTCAGCAGCAGCAGCAGTTGCAGTATATTTAGCCTCATTCGTTGGAGGCTTTCCAACGACGCCTCCACCCTTCAGAGCGAGTTAGTAGTAATTGCAAAACCTTTGGAAGACTTACAGCATAAACTAGGAAACACAATGATTCACACTGGCTCCAAAGACGCCATTCAAGGCATAAGCAAGGGAAAATATTAAACTCATTGCAAGTACTATCTGGGCAATCAACTCTCTTCACCAAAACAGAAGCAGACTAATAACACTAAACTTGATCCCAATTCACGTGGGGATCTGTGGAAATGGAAATGCCCTTGCAAAAAGCGGTCTGCAGTGCAGCAGCATAAGCATTAAACTGGAACCACCATTAACCTTTGAAAACCAACGCAGTAGCAACTGTCAAAAAGGCCTCCCTCTAAGGTTCAAGAACTGCCAGATGGTATTTAGAAACCACCAATCTACAACCGTATAACATATCCAGAGAAACACCATGCACATTAGCTGTTATTATTCGTAGATTAAGATTTGGATATCTGTGCAAACTGGCAAAGGGTAGAGCACAATAAATATGTATGAAGTTAATGCGAAATTGTTGCCGAAGAGCTATTAGAACACGATTTACTAGAATGCCCAGAAACTAGACAGTTAAGAGAAAACTACGAAGAGAAGAGAATAGCCACGAAACTATCGTAGCACATCAGGATTTAACTGGTTTTCTGTCTTCTTAACCACCACTAAGGTAGGAAACAAGAAAATGACTCAACTACTGCTTTGAGAATGGTCAGGACTTCGTGGAATCTGTCCATGATGAGAAATACTACTGTCAAATGCTCTGAAACACCTGTGGAATCCTCATCTCCAACTGCCATTTTTGTTTCAAAAACTTCTCCCATCACACCCTAAACAAAAAAAAAAAACAAAAAAAAACAAAAAAAAATTCTCCCCCCATACTCCTTACCTTTTTACCTTTCTCTCTCTCTCTCTCTCTCTCTCTCTCTCTCTCTCTCTCTCTCTCTCTCTCTCTCTCTCTCTCTCTCTCTCTCTCTCTCTCTCTATACTAAAAATTTTCCTTTACTCCATTGATCTCCTCTTAACCTGGTCAGGTAACGGTAATTTGCGTTACCTATTAAGGTTACAATGATTTTATAACATGTTTTCCACTAAGTTGTAAAGACAATTAGGGTTTGTCTTTTTGGTTTCAAGAACCCTTAATGCTACTCAGGTGTTTAAATCAAACAAAGAATGAAAAAAATATTTTTACTAAATATCTCAAAAAAATAAATATGATTTTCTCATCACTTAAAGTAAAAAAACTTCCAGAAATTCACAGAATTCAAATATTTACAAAATCTTCACATGACTTCATCCACCTGGTGGTGTCTTGAGCAAAGGAGTAAATCATTCAGAAAAGTTGTATAAAAATATAAATAATGACAATTACGCTATAATCAATTATATAAAAACTGTGACTTTCACTATACTGACGTACAACGGACGGGTGGGTCATAAATGACAGTATACTCGTGAAAAACGTTTTGTGGCGTCGAGGTGAACAGAGCAGCAGCTAGAGAATGTCCGACATCTGCAAGAGCGCATGCTCAGCTGTCGATTCACGGGCTAACTTTTTTACTAATGGGAAACCCAATTGCGCAGTTCTTAAAAAACATGTTTTTGCGCAGCTTCATGGTTATTTATGCCCAGCGTTACCTCTCCAGGGTTAATGAAAGATAAATGCTTATTTTCTATCGAGTAAATGAAGTGTGGCATGATAACTCCGCAGATATTTTCAACTTTCCATCTTTTTCTCCTACGTTGAATGTTTTATTTCTCCTTACTCGCTATCTGACTCAAAGTACTCACTATTGCTCTTTCTTTCTTTCCTACTGATACGGATACCTTTGGGTTAAAAGAGGTTTGCAACTTTGCATGTTAATCCTTTCATTTCACTCATATCCTGTAATTCACCTTCTCATAAAAAAATTACTTCTCGGGTGCTCTGTGAGCATGAACCCATGCTGACATAAAGCCAGCTCAATCAAAAAAACTAAAGCAGCAAATTGTAAGCCAGTAGTCACTTGAAAATCCCAGATTGGTGAAAAAGCTGTCGTGACGGAAAACAATAAATATAAAGTAGAAATTTCTGTATTCTTCACCGAAGATTGACTCGTGAGAATCAGAAAAAAAATCTGACGATATGAAGATTCCCGCAAAATACTAATTGATGCCACTAAATCAGTTGTTTTAATGAATGTATGTATATACATATATAGTATTGAGTATAATATTTTGTATGTGAAATTCTTATTAAAAATCCTTGAAA
>NC_061109.1:10447105-10449605 GCF_015104395.2 Macrobrachium nipponense | reverse complement strand
ACGGAAGTACGGAGGCCGTCTTCCGTCTTACTCACAAGGACATCGAGGAAGGGGAGCCGATCGTCGGCGCTGTATTCAACCGTGTAATTCAGCACGCTGCACTGCTGAAATGCCTGACGGAGGGCTTCTACCTCATTCTCGGCGTCGACTTGAACAAAGATGTCGTCGATATATCGTCCATATCTGCGGGGTTGCTGCATCCTAGCGAAGACTCGTTCCTCCACGGTTCCCATGTAAAAGCTAGCGAAGAGTACCCCCAGTGGGGAGCCCATCGCTACGCCGTCCTTTTGGCGGTACATCTGGCACGGTGGGTGGAGAAAGGGGCCTTCTTCGTGCAGATCTCCAGCAGCGTACGGAGCGAGGGCTTCGGGTATGTTGAGGGGCGCCATCGCTGACTCCTGTAGACACGCTCAAGGATGATGTCAATGGTTTCGTCGACAGGCACGTTCGTAAACAGGGACTCTACGTCCAGCGAGGCGATAATCCCGGTGCCAGGGGTGTCCTTGATGACTTCTAGGAATTCTACTGACGACTGCAGGGCTGTACCGACTCGGGACGTAGGGGTCAAAATTTGGTTACGACGTTTAGCCAAGGCGTAAGTAGGGGCGGGCATCTGGCTGATGATCGGCCGGAGGGGGTTTCCTGGTTTGTGAGTTTTTATGTTACCGTATAGATAACCCAGGCGTTTAGTCTCCTTGTATGGGCGGAGGTGGACAGCGTTAGTCGCAGCATTCACTACACTGATGACCCGTTGGCCTCCTCTTGATGTCGTCTGTCGGTTTTCTTGTCAGGCGCTCGAACTTGCTCTCGTCGGACAAAATGGCATCCAGCTTCTCGTGGTATTCAGCAGTGTCAATCATGACGAAGGCTGCCGTCTTGTCCGCGCATCGCACCGTGATGTTCTCTTTCTCCTTCAGTTCCTTCGCCGCTTCTTCATCTCCTGGTTGAGGATCCCGCTGGAGTGCGAGACCCTCTCCGTAAGGGCTTCAGCAAGTAGGAGGGGTTGAAGGGCGTCGGTGGTTCTCACGATGCTCCGGGCTTCGAGCTGCTGGATGGAGTCGAGGAGCAACTCGATTTCGATTCTCTTGTCGTGAGGTCTGGGTCTCGAAATGAAGTGGCAATTCAATTAAGACCCAGCTTCAGAAGGGCGTCTTGATCGGGGGTTGGGTCGTAGTCAGTAAGGTTAATATATCCTTGGGTTCGTTCAGACGCGGAGTTTGCGCCGTTCAGGGAAATGAGTTTACGAAGGGCACCTCTCATCCGTTGCTTCATGTCGTCCTCCTGAAGGCGGGCGAGGCATCTCTCGATGTTCCCAGGGTACATTGGTACATCTCCTGCGGGGCTGTCTTCTTCAATGGGTGTGTCACGTTCAGGATTATTGAATTCGGTGTTGTCCAATCCATGACTACCTTCTTCTCAAAGGGCACCAGGACGTGCTGCTATAGGTTCCTCTCCTACTCCACTGGTGCCAGGGCTGCTTCTCTCACTCTCCCACTCCTGCCGCAGTCTCTTGGTCTCATTCTGGAGAGCACGCAGTTTCGGTAGTATTGATTACTATTTGCCGCTGTAGGAGGGATTTTCTAAGCTCCTGGTGTCTCATTATTTCTTGCTGACGGGTCGTGTAGCCGAATATTAGTGTACTTAGGAAGCAGACCCTCTCTCAAGCATACTTTATTAAAAGTAATGGCTACTTCAGCAGCATTACACTTGTAGAGATTCTTCTCTATTTTCCGAATAGCACGGAAAATAGAGAAGAATCTCTACAAGTGTAGTGCTGCTGAAGTAGCCATTACTTTTAATAAAGTATGCTTGAGAGAGGGTCTGCTTCCTAAGTACACTAATATTATTATTATTATTATATTTGAAAAAATATAATAAACATATTACGCACATATGTACCATAAAAATCTCTCATCTCAGTAAAAGAGAGAGAGAGAGAGAGAGAGAGAAGGAAGAGAGAGAGAGATGAGGAAGAGAGAGAGAGCGAGAGAGAGAGAGAGAGAGAGAGGAGATAGAGAGAGAGAGAGAGAGAGAGAGAGAGAGAGAGAGGAAATTTCATGCCCACTTGATGGCAGCAACAAATCAGCCTTCCTCCCCCTCCGGTCACTTAACTTGATACGTATATCTGAGTTTTTTTTAGAAAGAATCTGACTGGGATTTCCTTCATTCTTCCATAATTTTTTTAATTTATAAGCTAAAATCTTACTAATTCACTATGGTATTTTCTTTAATGAATTGATATTATTGCTGTATAAATTAATATTAATATTTGAAAATAGTAAATCATTTATTTATCATACAAAAAACATACATCTTTGTAGTAAGAGAGAGAGAGAGAAAGAGAGAGAATTATTATTTTTATTATGTGATATTTAAACATATTAAACTTACTAATACAGTATTAATAAAAATTAATATTTGAAAATTAGTAAAACATTTTTGTATCATAAAAATGTATTTAGTCATGAAAATAAATATCAAAATACACTAATTAGTGATT
>NC_061109.1:10404605-10439605 GCF_015104395.2 Macrobrachium nipponense | reverse complement strand
GACAGAAATTTGTTTCAACAATTATGTCACATAAAAATCCATTGTTGTATGACTGCTTACAAATGGTAATGATGACACTGAATGCCTTGTTAGGGACATATTTTAATAAACTATCTTCTAGCTTTCCTTTGAGTACAGTACTTGAATAAGTGGGTCAACTTTGTTTATAGAATTGAGATTCCGTGGTAATGTAAGTGCATGTGAAACTAGTGTTTGGCACTTTTGTAGCTGTCATTTTTATTGATTCTGTAAATTCTGTTGTAACATTTTATAAGGTTTTCAGTGTTATGAATGTAGGTTTATTGTTATGAGTTCTTACAAAAATGAATGATGATGCTGCTGCAGTAATTCTTTGGGTAATGTGCAAGATTGCACATCTGTTATAGAAGTTTTCATTCACAGTGTCACACATCTGATTTTGTTATTTCAAAATTTACCTTTCAGTGTGTGAAAATCGTGCTGAAAAAGTCATAAAGAAGTCCGATGAAGAACATATGCAGCCATTTAAAGATTGCATGACAGGATTTTTTGCAAAAGGTAATGCTTTAGTTTTGTTGAAAAGTTTCTTCATTGAAGATATGCATAGTATTCCCAATTTATTCATAAGTTTTGGTCTGATACATGATTGTTTGAAACTCATTATTTATTTTAAAGCTTTGAATTTTTCTTCTTTAGGAGACCATCCCTTTGTCTGATGGTATGAGTGTCCCATGGCTCAAGTTGTGGGTGGGAATAGGGTGTGTCATTGAGGTTTTAGATTTCATGCTTGTGCTTCATCTTATTTGGAGTTCTAAGGCACTTTTCAAGCCACCCACTTACAGTGACAAAATATTTAAAAGAAGACTAGGTTTTGCAAACAGCAATTGAGATTAAAGGGATATATGATCATTTTAATGCATACATTACATTTGGATTACATACATTACATTTGGATTAACTTTTAAGGTAGGGACTACTGTGTAGGATGAACTTGGGTACTTGGATAAAACTGTGTAATGCAAAGATCATTCCAGAATTATACTGATATTATTTAGTTTCTCTGTTAAATCTCCTTTAGACATCTTATGTAGATTACTTTTGTATTGAATAGCTACTTGGGTGAAGACAGTTTCTTATAAGCATGTTTTGTTTTACAGTGTTACTATATGAAAAGATTACTTTTATATTGAATATTTTCAACATTGGTTTGATTGACTCAAAGAAGAAATAAGGCAGACAGAGAGTTTTTAAGTAAGTCTATCTTCCTGTCACTTTTATTATAGTGTCTCCAGAGCTGTATTGTGACAGTTATCTAAATTATGAGCTGGATAGCATTCAAGTCCTTAGCTATTTTTATAATGACAACATGTAATGCTCACAAGAACATTGAAGAAAATATGGCGATTTTTATATGGATATGATGACCTGAAAAATGATGTACATAAATTATTTGTTGCTTTTCTATGTACATACTGTATAGTAATAACTTGTTCATACGTGAACAAACCTTCGGTCTTAACAATAGGATAATTTCTAGCGCCTAGCTGGATCCACTTTACACTGAAAATATTTGTCAATCATTTCAAAGGTAAGGGTGTTGCCAAAAATGATTGCTTGCAAGTGTTTGTGGTAAACAGCTATGCATTACTGAATAACAAGTTCTTTCCACGTGTAGTGTTGACTTCAGTGCCACTTGAGCATCACTCAAGCAGATATTAAATACCAAGGATTGAGTGTCAACTGTATGCTTGAGGAATGTGATTGTTAAGGATTCCAGGTGAAGCACTGCCATGGAGGGCTTGAGGCTATGAGCTGTACAGTAAAGAGGACAAAAATGAATTTCAAATGGATACGAGAGAACTTATTATAAAATTGTATAGAGGTGATACAAATCAGAATTACTGATTTACAAAAGAGAGGGTGGCATATTCAAAGAATATGCAAGAAGGGGCAGGGGTCAGGAGCCCAATGTTCAGAGCTTAAGGGACAGAAGTAACTTAGTGTAATAAGGTTAATAAGGCAATTGAGAGGTCTACCATGCCCATGGCTCAATTCCACTCATTTCATCATATTCTGTGCTGAATGGAATTGCCTGGCTGAAATTTACTATTCCACCATTCATAGGAGGTTGAAAGTAGGATAAAAGCTACTTTGGGGAAATGGAGGGTGGTGGCATGGGTAGTGTTTGACAGAAGAATGCCAACTAAACAGAAAATAAAAGATCTATGTTTTTTTCATTAGTCAGTGATGTTTGGTGCAAAAACATAGGTACTGAGAATGAAGGAGAAACGGAGAGAATACTGAGGTGGATTCTGGGAATCTTGCTGCATGAATAAATGGAAATTGAAAAAATTTGAAGTGCTGGGGTGTTAAAGATTACCAATACGATGAGAGTCAAGATTGAGATGGTATGGGCATAAAGTAAGAATGAGTGAGGGGGAGGAAGTGAAGTGGGTTTGGCTGGAACCCATTAGAGGTAACAGTTAAAAGGGAAGCAGAGGATTATTTCATCGAAGGCTTACTTTCAAAAAGTAATTAAAATGTATGGGTGGTTTGTTTTTTATGTTGCAGAATTTAATTTTTCACATTATTATGATGTGTGCTAACAAGCAAAGTTTGTTTTTTCATTTTATTGCTCTTTAGGGAAAATCATGGATTTGTTTATTCAGGTGAAACAACACTTATCTGAATATTTGCAATAAAAAAAAAAAAAAAAAAAAAAAAAAAAAAAAAAAAAAAAAAAAAAAGGAGTTCAAATGTTTAAAATCATATGTGGGAGTTGTTCCTCTCAGATATAATTTTGCCCTCATGAATGGAGCATTCCAGTGCACTGCACACTTCTGGTGTTTACCCCTTCTCCTCACACCCAATCAGCCAAAGAAGGGGGAGACTCAAGCTTCTCCTTGCCACCCCATCTGCTCACCTTTTGCATCGATGACTTAAGGATTGTGTGTCTCATTGAGGCAGAACAACAGGCTGAGGGAGCGAACATGCTCTAGGTAGCAGAGTTGGAAAAGCAGGAACAGGAGTGCATCATACTGGAGGAGTGACTCCCAGGAGAATCAGAGCTTTATAGTACCCTGGTAGGAGTCATATCAGCTGGGACAAAGTGCCTCTCCAGTCAAGTCTTTCCTCCCCCTCCGAATTCCCCAGTCTCTAAAACTCTAGTCTTAATAAGATCACACCCTGTGAGGTAAGGTTAGCACTGAGACAAGGCATGCCCACAGGTCGGAGCCATGTCAGGACCCCTCCAGTCTGGATAGCCGAGAAGAATCCTCCTAGGACAAGCCCTCGAACTCAGAGAAGGAGCAGGAGTTTCAAGAGAAGGTAGATCCATGGATTTGCCGAGCTGGCCTCTATGTGCGACATTACCATCTTTGTTCTAGTGCAGTCACCGAGGCTCCCCTGGTTCCAATTCCCCCTCCCCCATTGTAGGGCCTTTTAGCTGAAGTGAACATCCTGATCACCGGGCTAGAGGGCTTACTAGCAGTGAGCCATGTTGGGAAACAGTAGGCCCTTGGAACAGTCCAGACAGCTGGGCTTGAGGTTCAGCAACCATTTGGGAGATAACAACTTAAAATTAGGGGTATCAGGGGTGATACAGACAGTATGCTGTTAGGATCTTTGCCAGGGAGCCTTCCTTCAGGAAATAAGGGAGGTAGCACAGCTGACAGATAGCAATGAGGTAAGAGCCGGTGTGGAGAGGGTGGTAACATACTTCACCTGCAAGATAGCCCCCATGTAGGCCAGTATGCTGCTCTGGAGGAGGGAATCACTAGTGTCAGAGGAGTCCCAACACGTTTGTCTCGAGAGCTGACTTAATCTTCACAATAGCCTTATCGCTAACTCTTTTTATTAATTCGCACCTATGGAAATCCAGTAGTCTATTGAAATTAGAAAAGAACTCCAGAGAGAACCTCGTCTCGCAGACATTGTCCCCTAGCTGAGATGATATCATTGAGGCCAGGGGTCTTCCATCCTGAATGTAGGCAAGAACAGAGGATAGTCACTGCAAGCCTCCCAGTCATGTAGTAGGAACGGGATAGGAAAGAGGGGCAGTTTTGGGTTAAAAGACAAAGGACACACACTTCTCTCTGGCACTGCAACCAGTTCTGTTTCCATCATACAAAACTGAGTTGATGAAGTGCAAGCCCCCCCACCCACCAAAAGTGCTATGCTGCAGAAGATAATTGAGGTGGTAAAGGACCAATTGCCAGGTTTCTTCAGCCACCTCTGCCTGGTGGAGAAATCCTCAGGAAGATGGAGACCAGTCATAGACCTGTCATCCCTGAATGGTTTAATGTAGCAGACGCTGTTTTCGAGGGAAACAGCCCAGTCAGTATCGGCTTCCTTCAGAGGGTGGGAGACTACATAGCCTGAATAGACCTTTAGGCTGCCTGCCTTTACATCTTGATGCATCTCTCATAAAAATTCCTGTTGTGCGTCTGCCAACAGACAACGGACCAGTTCAAAGCCCTCTGATTCTGTCTTGTGACAGCTCCAAAGGTCTTCACTTGGGTCGCCCAGCTAGTGTCTACCTGGGCCCAATTGCATGGAACAGAACATGAAAGGTACTTTGACAGCTGGCTCATCCTCACGTTGTTGATTCAGGTGCTAGGTAAGGATAGGGATCAAGTGTTGAAACTGTGCTGGGTACTGGGGGGGATTGAGAATCTGGAGAAGTTGAACCTGGTTCCAAAACAGGAGATAAAGTAGCTAGGGATGTGGTTAGACAGTGCTAGTGAGAGCCTCTGCAGCCCAACAAAGATAGACAATCTGCAAGAGGAGTGCAAGTGTTCATGATGGGGCTCACCTGTCATCTCTTGAAAAGTTAGTACCAAGGGAGAGATCCCACATTTGGTCCTTGCATTGGCAGCTAAAGATATGTTGGCAGCTGCCAAAGAAGTCACCCCATCAGCTGATTCTGGTGAACAAGGAAGTGAAAAGGTAATTCAAGTGGTGGTTAGGTTATATTGCTGCAATCTCCAGCTAGGAGTGCCACTCAACATGTCAACCCCCAGAGAGGCTGGTATTCTCTGATGGCTCCTAAAGGGGGTTGGGGAGCATAAGAGACCAAGGGGAGCAAGGAGCACATCAGCCTCCATGAGATGAGAGCAGCATGGTTGGCACTATAGCACTTCCAAGAACAACTGAAGTGGTCGGGATGAGCATCACCACCACTGTAGTGCCTGACTTCAACAGGGCTGAACTGTATCACCCAAATTGTGTGTGTTGGCAGTGAAACTGCACGACTGATCAGAGGAAGCAGGGGTAGACCTAGCAACAAAGTACATCCAAGGGGAAAGAAATGTGGTGGTATATCAGCTGTGCTGAAAGCACCAGATCATAGGGATAGTGATCCCTGCATCAGGAGGTGGCCAACAGTCTACAAGAAGAGTGGAGTGGCCTGCCAGTTTGCCGCAGCCCAAAACTCCAAGGTACACTCTACTGCTCTCTGGTGCCAGAATCCAAGAGCAGTTGTGCACGACACCTTGCGACATTCATGTGACAACAAGGATGTGTATGTCTTTCCCCATTTCAGCTAGCTGAGAAAGGCCCTAAACCATCTGTGGATGATGCTGGTGACCCCTTTATGGCCAAAAGCAGATTTGGTATACAGACCTGTTGGTACTGATTGATTTAACAAGAGAGCTCCCTGAGGCCTCCACCCTCCTAATTCAAGAACACATCTGGAGCTGCCACTAAGCAATGATCTCCCATATATAGAGGTTATCCAGCAACTCCTACGAAAGAAGGGTTTTTTCGAGTGGAGCAGCAAAGGCAGTCTTGAACATGTATTGACCATTGTCTGCAGGTGTCTACCAGGGAAAGTGGGCCATTTTCTCTGGATTGGTGCCATTGGAGGTGTCATTCTCCAATCAAAGCCTCTCTACAAAGAGTGGCTGACTTCCTAGTATACCTCTTGCTGGAGGGCCTCTCAGTAGCAGCAGTCAAGGGATACAGAGCAGCCCTCACAAGTGTTCAGACCAAGTAGGATAGACTGTCTGCCTCATGGGAGTTATCGGTGGGACATGACAAGACTTTTAGCAAGTGATAGAGGCCATTTGCATGAACCCCTGGAGATGGCAGGAAACAGGGATCTAACACTGATGACAGTTTTCCTGATGACTCTACCCTTGACCAAGAGGTTTGGGAAACTTCACAGCTTGCTGTATAGTCTCTCCCATGCAGAAGGTTGGATGTCCTTGTCCTTTGAGTTCATGCCTGAGTTCATGGGAAAGAGACACAACCCTATTTTTTATGAGAGAGTTTGTGAGGGAGGAGAAGGAGGAGATGCTGCTGTGCCCCATCACAGCTAGCAAGCACTAACTGAAGAGGACAGTGGCACAATAATGAGCATGCAAGGGACTGTTTCTGAGCTTGGGCAGAAAGAAGACAATGTCAAAAAAACATCATCTCCTGACTAAGGGAGGTCATCACCAACTCTTACAACTCTAAACAAGAAGGGGGGTAACCCCACCACCCTGCCAAGGAAGAGTGAAGGCCCATCAGAACCACCACTCAGTACTCCAGGTGATGGTGGGAGTGTGGAAGAGACAGTCCATGTTCATAGCCTTCTACCTCATAGACCAAGCCCAGTGGTCCCTGGATACATTCACACTGGACCCCAGCAAGGGTGTAGAGGACTGTAGAGCCCAATACAAGGAGGTCTGCCAAGGTGTGTGGCACCTGACGATCCAGAAGGAGTGTTATGGAAGAAACAACTGCTGACTGACCAGTTTTAGCCAGTTTGAACACCAGCCCCATGGAATGGAAGTGAGTACCACAGGGGCAACACCCTTGTAGTGTAAGGTGCATGACCCACACAACAGGGGGAATGAGTTGTCATGGTTGACCTCTGGCCCAAGAGGATAGTACAGGTAGTCCCCGGGTTACGATGGGGGTTCCGTTCTTGAGATGCGCCGTAACCCGAAAATCACGGTAAGCCAGAACATCGTCAAAAATCCTAAGAAAACCTTACTTTTAATACTTTGAGTGCATTAAAAACTATGTAAACTGCATTCTTATTGCATTTTTCATCAAAAAAACCTTCATATATTGATTATTTTGCATTTTTTGTGTCATATTTCTTCTGCCAGATCAGCATTTCAGGTGTCGTAACCCTGGAAATAATTTCTGATGAATATAATTGAAAAGCGCCTTAACCTCGGAACGTCCTAAGTTGAACTCGTTGTAACCCAGGGACTGCCTGTAGTTTGGTGAATTTGTGGGTGTGGAGTGCTAGTCAAAGGAGAGCAGGAATTTGATTCACTCCCACTAAGAGGTAGATCATCCTCACACCTAAGGGATGAGGCTTCATTTATGGAATTTGAAAGGAATTTGTATTTTCCATTAGTACTTAAACTTTAGCTTTCATAAAGGACTAACCCACCTCTGCCATCCCTTTTCATTCCAGTTCTACCTTTTTTGTATTTTGCATGACCCACTAAGACTAAGCGAGTCCTGGGATTATGATACTTGCACGATCAGGCTGGACCCTTCTACCTTTTTTGGATTGTGCAAGATCACTAAGACTTAGTGAGTCCTGGGATTGTGATACTTGCACAGTCATGCTGGACCTAACAATGGCCAAAGAAGGCTAAAAGAGGTCAGAGAAGGAGGCCCCAAGCCTACCTATTACTTAGTCTCGTGTTTTTTAGTTAGTACACAACTGAAGCACATGATGCATTAGAACACTTAATTCATAAAAGCTACGGTTTGTATACATACCTAGGAAAAATACGAATTGCTTTCAACTTAGGTATATTTAAACAATTTCAAAACATTGTAAATAATCTCCTGTGTTTGGTTAAGGTGGAACTCCAGTGAGAAGCTTTACCTGTTGTTTAATTACAATTTTTCATGTATGTCTTTGACAGCCAAATTTGCTGAACTTTAACAACTACATATTTTTATTATATTTCAAAATTTGTGGCCATAATCTGTGATGAAGGTAAAATTATCTTTTTTGATAAATTGTATGCAAAAATTTATTTTTCTTTCAGCAAAAACTGAGGTGGAAGCAGAGAACCAAAACTTGAATGATTGTAAATTAGAGTAAGTACTTATTCCCCTATTTTATCAGTGTACTCACAGCTGATTGTGTGATGTGCATCCCTTTTCATTTGCACTTAGAATTTGTTCATGGGTAGTATTTTTTATGTATAGAAATATGAAAAGGAATGCCCTATGTTACTATATATGCAGGTTTTATTAACAATATAGCCTAATTTTTTACTGTTTGGATATCATTGATACTTATAGGAATTAGACCGCGCCATAACTGGCTGAATTTCAGTTATTGGCACCTTAAGGAGTTATGACGCCACAACATAACTAACGGAGGTCCCATTAACCAAAAATCAACTCCATGAGTGCCATAAATTGTCAAGTTTTGGTTAGTGGCGGTTTTGCTTATCAGTACCCTGCCAAGAAGAGAACCCCTGCCAATAACTGTATCCAATTATAAATGGGAAAAAATATTTTCATTTTAACAGTTGTGAACTTTTCATTTTTCCAATTTTTCTGTGGAGTAAAAGTATTAATTGCAACCAAGCACAAAGCAAACTCAAGTAAATGTAGTCCAGTTTGTTCAAGTAGAGACCCATCCCCTTCTAAAAGTACAGAATTAAGAAAGATTTAGTGGAAATAGGTGGGGTCATTGCAAATTTATTTTTCTGGAACTAATTTTCAAGAAGAGAACATTTCCTTGAAAGCAACTTTGTGGTGTAGATTGAGGTTTGCTCAGATCATTACCCCAAGTTACAAAAGTTGGACCAGACACCGGGGAAGATATAGAAAAAATATATTTGAATCATGATTATATGCTCAGAAGTACATAGTTGGTTTCTCAGTGATTTTCTTGTAAATGTCTACATAATAAGTAAATGATGGGTGTAAGGAGGCTAAGTTTTTAAGCTTAAAGTAGTTATGTCCTTGTATAAAAAGTAATTCCAAGTGAATGCATTCCATGTGGTTTCATAGTTTGTCGTCTGGATTGGCTATGCTTATCACTGTATATGAGATGTGTGTATTGTTGATGAGGCTTTGATGAACATTTGATATTTTATAACATGCATTGTTGAGTTTGAGTTGAATAGACATGCAACACAAAGTAATTCTTTTATTTCCTTTGACAGGTTTCAGAAAACCTGCAAATACTTCCAGTTCAGTGGTAAAGGAGGTGAAGTGACCCCATATGACTTCTTCAATCTCTGGTCACCATTCTGTCATGACTTTGCAAACATTTATGTGATGGAGCAACGTAAAATAGTTAAACAAAGGTAAATTGATTAATTTTATAATTGAAGAGAATTTTTTGTGTAACATTTCCTATACTTGTAGCAAAACACTGCAATCTTTCTTGTTAGTTTTACAGCTCAGAATAGTTTTATGTTGCTCAGTTTTTTCATTTAGTATATTTGTAGCCTATACATACTAAGCTAGGCTTACTATGATTTCCCATGGAAGGAGTATTGACATTTCATGGCAGAAACATGAGAGCTACTACTCACAGTGAAATGGATAGGCTAAAGCACTACTCATTGTTTGGTATTCTCTCCATGCTTGGATGTCTTGCTGTGTCGGGCGTAATGGAGAAATCCATATTTTATTTTTTGGTTTCCGAACCAAGTAAGGTCTGTTATTTTCTATATTTTTACCACTTCCTCTCTCATAACAAATTTAAGAAGAGCTGGCAAGAAATTATACTTGATTTACAGCTGTGCTTAAGATCTGATATAATTTTAATTAAGTTATTCAAAATTCACAAAAACTAGAGTAAAATTAAATGTCAATAAAGGTACCTAAAAGTGAATCGAAACCAGCTGTGAGATTATCAAAGATTAAAAGAAATTAGACGATGTAATTGTAGCTCAAGCAAGTCCTGAATTGTTCACTTGATCTCTTTTGAGTCCAGTAACTCCACTCAAATAAAAGGTGACTCAGATTTCTCAGTGCCCAAAAATCTATGCAAATTAAAAAGAAGAGAGTGAACTTGGTGATCTCGCAAAATTATTTCATAACTGCAAGAAATGTTTAAAGGATAAAGTGGATGAAAAATGCCAGTAAATGATCACTTCCAATAGATAGGAAGCTTTCAGTAATTCAATGGAATTACCAGGGTCTAAAAGCAAATCATGCATCATTAGAAATTGTAATGATATTGAATTCCCCTGTTTGCATATATTAATAAGAAACAAGATTAAGGAAAACAAATGGTGCCTGAAAGGATGTAGTTCATACTGTTTAATACTCTTTAGAAAGTTATCTATGGCAGAAGTGCATACTACTGAGACAATATGTTGTGCATATGAATATTCTTTGCTAACAGATTTTTAACAATAGCAGCGCTGATATAGAAAATAAGGAATATACATTTGTTCCTACTGGGATACAGACTTGGTGCCCTTCATATATAGAGCATCCTTCAGTGCACACGTCGGAACAGCTGTATACTTACCTAACAAGGAGGGCAATATGGTGGAGATGGGGAAGAGGGAGATGATTATCCACACTTTTCTCATTCATGCCATGCATTCTCACTTCAGCCACTGTCTGGTTTGGATATGCCTTATCACTCTCTCCCACTTCTGTAGATTGGTTGGGTACACCCAGAATTTCTTATATTTTTTTTTTTTTATTGCCGTGTGCCTTATACAATACTATGAGTTTATTTGGTGTCTTTTTGCCTGTTTTTTTCTGTTATTATGGAGAACAAACTGGGTCAACACTGTTGTGAGTGTCATGGATGGCCATGTAGCCACTTCATGTCCCCCATTTTGGTAGACCCCACATTCCGTATGTACAGCTCACAAGGGAAAGGAATGCATACCCACCCTTCTTGGTCATAACTCCAGTAGGAGAAATAAGGCAGAAGGAAAAGGAAACATAAAAAAGGTTCCCTAGATTCCCTAGAGAGTGGTTCTAAATTGGAATTGATGCTTAGTACTTCTAGAATTTTACTGCCCCCAACTACCATTCCCTTCCTCATTCACCTTTACAGAACGACGAGTCACTAACGTGCAAGCCCATTCATTCCTGCTATTTTTCTAGATTCCTTGCCATAAAAAACCAGACAACAGATCACTTTCTCCTTTGCTGCCACATCAGAGGCAGACCACTCACCCCTCCCTACAGATACTCCTCCCACCCCTTGACTGAGGTGCCTCTTGTAGCTGAGCAAGTGGAGAGGTTGTGACATCGCTCCTTCCCCTCGACCCACTTGTTCATAGACCCTCCGTAGAAGTGAATGAGTCTCTGAGGTGGAAGAAACTGTATTTTTGTTCTGTGTCCTCTCCTTCCTCCTCCTCTTCCTTATCATTGCCTTCCCCATCATTCTTAGACTCATCACATTGTTATAAGAAGAAGAGACATTTAAGTTCTGTAGGGAGAGGTCCAGACAATCTTTGCTCTGCTGCTCCTCATCTCAGAGGAGCAGACAGGTGAACAGTGCCCTTGGCAAAGGGGTGTATCACATCCTCGCTCAGATAGCCATTGCGACTCCTTTCCAACTCCTCGGACTCACACTGGGAAGGTGCTGTGCATCCCCCGCCCTCACA
The DNA here is from genome assembly GCF_015104395.2 of Macrobrachium nipponense. Lineage (NCBI taxonomy): Eukaryota > Metazoa > Arthropoda > Malacostraca > Decapoda > Palaemonidae > Macrobrachium > Macrobrachium nipponense. The sequence goes on along the minus strand of NC_061109.1, from coordinate 10,428,065 downwards.
GCCTGTGGTAGGGTCCTGCCTCAGGTTAGCTCATCTCTGCACGGCTTGTACAAGCCATCGCTGAGTCGGCCCACTCAGCTTGCTTGCTCTCTTCTCCATTCTTTTTCTGGACCCTCAGCATCAGAGCAGCAGAAGGGGCTCTCCTTATTGCTTGACTGTGGTTGTCCATAGGAGAGCATACTCGCCACCTTCTTGCTCAGTGTTCACTCTCTCTTTTTTCCCTCAGATTTGTTCTTGCTCTAGATAGATCTCTCATCCCCTCCTTTCTGGGGGAATGGTTCTCCTCAACCCTGGGAGGAAAGAGATCAGAGTGATATCACTGCTCACTCTTGTCCTTGCTCTCCTCCCTCCTTCCACTCTAGTACCGCTACTGAAACAAAACCTGATCTTCATTTGCAGTGTAGCTCTATCAGTCCCCATCAGTCTTCACCTGTGAAGACTTTTTGCATGGAACAAGACCAGAAGTGAGATTTGGAAGGGGAAGTTGCCAAAGCCACTTGCAGATCTTCAGAGACCAAGGGAAATTTTCTTCAGAACCCCCTTCAGGCCAAGCTCCAACAGTGTTTTCAAGAGGTATTCTGCTCATTTGTGACTTTTGGGTTAACTTCACCAATGATCTCATGTCCTAAGCAGGTGCTGGGTTCAGTTCCGGAGGTGACCCCTTTGTCAACTTAACATGGTCAAAGTTCCCTCGTAGCCAGCAGATGAAGCAAATTCCTCCTCCCACCAATCACAAGACAAGAAATTCTACACACCAGAGGATGCTGAAAATCCTCCTTTCTAGCTGGACATGTTTATTCATACTTTCACCAGAATTTTTGTAAATAATTTAAATACTATTGTTGTTGATGGTATTATTATTGTTTATTCTGTTAATTTTTACAGTGTTCTATGTTGGTAATTTTAATTCTTTTGGGAAAGATTAAGGTGAACCCTGGGCCCCCTACTCATTACAATAAGAAAGATTGCAAAGTGCTTTACTCAGATATTCAGGGGCTTGAGGTCAGATTTTCTTGATCTTCAAAGTTGTGCCCAAAACTATGGTTTGATGCTTTTTTTCTGAGATACTGGTAAGTAGTAACAAGTCAAAGGTTGAGTTTTTTATCCCAGGGTTTGATGGCCCTGACTTTATTTATCATCGTAACATCCTGCATGTGCAAGGTATACGCTAAGTCAGGGTGACCTATGTACTATCAGAAAAATTTGGTGTAGTTGCCATGAAGTTCTTTGTTTTAAAATTTTCTGTAAGTTCTACATGATCATGTATTTCTGTTTACCGCAATCCAAATATCGACGATTCTATATGTGACTCTCCTGGAAAGGATTAGTATGGCTCAGTCACAGAATTTAAATTCCACAGATCAATAAGGTCAGTCTGCTTTTGAGTTCTGTGTATCCTCCTATTTTGCCCAGCTAATTGAGGAACACCACATATTTCTGGTAATAGATAAGCTGTTCTAGCTATTATGAAGTCCAAGGTCTGTGAATATATAAGCACTTCTAATCATTGTGCCATTAAGATGGACATACATATCTGTCAATCAGTATATACTCCTAATTCCACCATTGGCTGGAATCTAGAGCCAATTGGGATTGCAGTACTGAAGCTTATTAGATATTTAATATTTCAGATGCTATATCAGATCCTGATCCCAAGAAGTTAAATGAAATGCTGATGGCTATTTTAATAAGGTATGTCCCTAGAAAGGTAATCATATTCAGGACAGATGACCAGCCATGGTTTGATGATTCATGTAGACAAGTTTACCATGTCAAGCAACACATGGAGACGAAATCATTCAACTGACAATTACACCATTTTAGTTAGGTCTCACTGTGGTGCAAATAGAACTTATCATACAGTTGAGAGAAATTTCAAAAATTCCTTGAAGAGGAAACTTAAGGAATTACTCGACCTCCTCTGTGGTGGACCAAATTGGCATCATTTATCTTTGGTTAAAGTGCGTCTTCCATTCCACCACTACTAACTGACGATGGCAGATTGGTAACTGGCCCTAGGGAAAAGGCTGAGCTGCTTCATTGAGCTTTTGAAGCTAAGCAATCAGCTGAGCATTTTTCCTCTCCCTGATACTTGTTATCCTGAAGCTATTCTTAGGGTGAAGATCCTGATGGTTTCTTCCCTTTGTTTTGTAAAACTTTTCTAGTCTGTTCTCTCCCAAGATTAGTAGATTCGCTAGATTTTTAAATTGACATATCTTTGCAGATGAGCACATGCTAATACTGTGCCTATTCCAAAGAGTGGTATATCTACAGACTGCAGTAACTACAGGCCAATTTCTATTCTGCATGTGCTCTCCAAACTTCCTGAAATGCCTATTTTTATGCCACTATGTATGTGGAAGCTAAAGGATTGGTAGCTGATAGTCAATACTGTATGCATATAGGAGGCATTTAGGTACTTGCAATGCGCTTTTAGACTTGTTATGCATTTTGCAAGAGAACCTTGATAAGGATTTTGGTTGATTGATCAGAGAAATTCAAAATTGATTTTAGTGCTACTTTCGATTTAGTAAATCACAAGGTACTTATTTATAAACTTCAGAATCTTGGGGAAGGTGAATATGTTTTAGGATTATGGTTGTTGGCTTGGAAAAAAGATTGTTCAGTATACCGATGATGCAATACCTGTGGGTACATACATTAGTCTCCATTTATGAGAAATGGAGCTGCCCTCAGCTTCAATCAGGACATGGACCAGATCAGTGAATGGTGTTGATGGGGTATGAGGCTGAATTCCAATAAAACGAACTGTGGAGTAGCAGATCTTGTACAGATTTTCCACCCCACCCTCCCCTTTAGGTGGATGGTACTTTGTTGAATGAGTCTAAAGCTTTAACTATTCTAGGTGTAATTTTTGATTCACATCTTACTTTTAAGAAACATGTAATCAAAGTTTCACCAAATGACACATGGAAGTGAAGTATTATTACTAAAGCCTCATATCTTCCTATAATGGGCGTTATGTTTATCTGTCCGTCTGTCATTCAATCATGGCCAAATGGCTGGTCCAATGGGCATAAAACTTGATAGGGTTATAGTGGGAACCCCCAAGATGGTTTATAATGGAGTTTCATCCTACCTCCCCCCTCTATGAAGGGGATGGGGTTAAGAGGGGATTCCTTGAAAAGGAGCTAGTTCTGCCCGTGAAACAGAGCTGGTTATGCCTGTAGACTTGGTTACTTTACGAATTTTCATAAATAATTTCTGTATACGTACATATGGCTTATCATTTGGAAAAGAATTCTATAGGGTAAACATCAGAGACATCAAAGAGGGCAGAGTTTGAGAAGGAGGTTGATGGAGAGAGAATGAGAGGGAGCGGAAGTGAGAGAGTAGATGGTGTGTTACGGAGAAGAAAGAGGAAAAGAGAGAGAGAGAGAGAGAGAGAGAAGAGCGGGTGTTTGGGAGAAGAGAGATGGTATTATTGAGAAGAAAGAGGGAAAGAGACAGTGGTGTTTGGAGAGAGAAAGAGATAGTAAGAAAAAGGAGAGAGAGACCTTACCTTACAGACCTTACAGTTCGTTCGGGTTGCCCCAGGTTCCCTCAGTGTGAGGCACCTCTAATGTCTACCAGAGAGTTGCTAGTACATCTTCCGGTATATTTTGCATCTTCCAATCTTGGATGGTCTGGGATGCAGTTTAGATATTTGTCGAGCTTATTCTTAAACACATCTACGCTCACTCCTGATATATTCCTCAGATGAGCTGGCAACGCATTGAATAGACGCTGCATTATCGATGCTGTGCGTAGTGGATTAATGTCCTAATGTGCTTTCCTTATTTTTCCTGGTATAGTTTTGGGCACTATTAATCTACCTCTGCTTGCTCTTTCTGATATTTTTAGTTCCATGATATTTTCTGTTATTCCTTCTATCTGTTTCCATGCCTGAATTATCATGTAGCGTTCTCTTCTCCTTTCTAGACTATATAATTTTAAGAATTGTAGTCTTTCCCAGTAGTCTAGGTCCTTAACTTCTTCTATTCTAGCTGTAAAGGACCTTTGTACACTCTCTATTTGTGCAATATCCTTTTGATAGTGTGGGTACCATATCATATTGCAATATTCAAGTGGACTACGAACATATGTTTTATAAAGCATAATCATGTGTTCAGCTTTTCTTGTTTTGAAGTGCCGTAACAACATTCCCATTTTTGCTTTACATTTTGCCAAAAGAATTGCTATTTGATCATTGCATAACATGTTCCTATTCATCATCACACCAAGGTCTTTAACTGCTTCCTTATTTGTGATTGTCTCATTATTAGGTCCCTATATGCATATAGCTTTCCTTCTCTGTCTCCATAATTTATTGATTCAAATTTATCAGAGTTAAATACCATCCTATTTTCCTCTGCCCAATCATATACTTTGTTAAGGTCTCTTTGTAGAGCGTTCCTATCTTCATCACAAGTAATTTCTCTACTTATTCTTGTGTCATCAGCGAAACTACTCACTACCGAATCCTTAACATTACTGTCTATGTCTTCAATCATAATAACAAACAGTATTGCAGCTAACACCGTAACCTTGTGGCACACCGGATATTACCTTGGTTTCATCCGATTTCTCAATCGTTTGCAATAACTATCTGTTTTCTGTTGTGTAAAAATTCTTTTAACCATCTTCCTACTTTATCTACGATATTGTGTTTTCTAATTTTCTTTGCTAATATATTATGGTCTACTTTGTCAAAAGCTTTTGCAAAGTCTAGATAACCACATCTGTTTCATTTCCGCTTTTCATATTTTTGAATATGTTCTCACGGTGGACTAACAGTTGGGTTTGTGTACTTTTCCGGGTACGAAAACCGTGTTGTCCTATATTAAACAAATTATTTTTTATTAAATGTTTCATAATATTTTTCTTCATTACCCTTTCATACACTTTCATAATATGTGATGTTAGACTCACAGGCCTATAATTACTTGCCTCTAGTCTTGATCCACTTTTGAAAGTAGGGGTGATATATGCTAATTGTGCTCATCATAAATCTTGCTTGTATCTACACTTTGTCTTAATAATATTGCAAGTGGCTTTGCGATAGAATGAACTACTTTCTTTAACAAAATAGCAGGGACTCCATCAGGCCCTGCAGCAGCTCCATTTTTAATTTCATTAATTGCCTGCACAATATCAGCTTCAATTAATTTCTATGTCAGCTAAATATTCACTATTTTCGTCCCTTACTTCTATATCATTATCTTCATTATCTATTCTAGGGGTGAATTCTCTCTTATATCGTTCTGCCAGTATGTTGCAAATTTCCTTTTTTTTATTCGTTAATCTCCCTTCAATTCTCAGAGGGCCTATTTCTATTCTTCTTTTATTCATCTTCTTCGCATATGAGTATAATAGTTTGGGGGTTTTGCTTGATATTTAATAGGGTTTTTTCTTCCAAGTCCCGTTTTTTCATTTTCTTTTGATTGTATAATCTTTTGTTCTGCATTTTCTATCTTACTTTTTAGATCTATAACTTTCCATGCATTTTTTTTCTTTTGCAAGACCTTTTTTCCACTTTCTGATTTTCTGGAACAAGATCCTTCTGTCTCTTGGTATGCATGAATGATGTTTACTTTTCTTCTTCGGTATATATTTATCCACTATTTTCTCTAATATTTTATATAATATCTCCGTTTTTACCCTTATGTCATCGCTTACGAAAATGTTATCCCAATCTTTGTTTAATTCTTCATTTATTTCTGACCTTTTATATATTTTTACTGTAGAAGTTGTATTTTCCATATCCTTCCCACTTTTTCATTTCTTGCTTATCTCTGTTTTCACTTGCTTTGGAATGAACTGTTAATTCTATGACATTATGGTCTGAAATACTCGCATTATAAACTATTATTTCTTTAACATAACTTCATCTCGTTCACAAATACTAGGTCTAAAGTATTTTCCTTTCTTGTTTGGCAGGTGATTTATTTGTTGAGAGAGAAGAGAGAGAGAGAGAGAGAGAGAGAGAGAGAGAGAGAGAGAGAGAGAGAGAGTAGAGGGGTTCTTGTTAGGTAGGAGAGAGAGAGAGAGAGAGAGAGAGAGAGAGAGAGAGAGAGAGAGAGAGAGAGAGAGAGAGAGAGAGTTGGTATTGGTGAGAAGAAAGAGAGAAAGAGACAGTAATGTTTGGTAAGAGAAAGGAGTGAGAGGGAGAGGGAGAGGAGAGAGAGAGAGAGAGTAGAGGGGTTGTTAGGTAGGAAAAGATGGAAAAAATGAGTGAGAGAGAGAGAGACAGAGAGTGAGTTGGTATTAGTGAGAAGAAAGAGGGAAAAAGAGTAATGGTTGGAGAGAGTAAGAGAAAGGAGCGAGAGGGAGAGGAAGAGAGAGAGAGAGATTAGAGGTGTTGTTAGGTAGGCGGAAGATGGAAAGAGTGAGTGATAGAGAGAGAGAGAGAGAGATAGAGTTGGTAGTGAGAAAAACAAGAGGGAAAGAGACAGTGATGGTTGGAGAGAGAGGAAAGGAGCGAGGAGTTTAGGAGGAGATCAGAGAGAGAGAGAGAGAGAGAGGAGAGAGAGAGAGAGAGAGATGATGGAGAGAGAGAGAGAGAGAGAGTAGAGGTGGTGTTAGGTAAGAGAGAGAGAGAGCAAGTTTATCAGTTGTCATTCAGAGTTATCCCAAGCAGAGCTAGGTTATTGGACGCGTTTAGGAATGCCGCCAATTTCTTTACTGCTGAATCATATTGACGGAGTGTTGATTCCCTTTTGTCTGACTCCAAGAACGAAATGTTCTCTGGGTCTATGTCCTCACCCCTCTGCCCTGCAAACTTCATGAAATCCATAAAGTTAGGGTTTTGTGAAGACCTGAGGAATCGAACACAGTCTTCGTTTGTACTTGTTGTGACAAGGCTAATTGGAGAGGTTGCTGTGGTAGTGTAATTCACTCGCCCCAGATTCATACCGACACCTTGTATAAAGGTGAGCAAGTCAGAATATTCTGGCATGTTCAATTTAGCAGTTCTCTGGTATTATAGCAATATTTTACCTTAGAAATAGCGCTAAAGGAACGTATTTCACTGGGCGACACGGCTTCCTCGCCCAGAAATAGATTTTTCCTACGTCAAAATCTCTTTTATAACTGATGAAATCAATGCAACCTTTTTTAGGTCATTTGTCCTTCCTTTATAGAATACTGTTCTATGCGCATGTTTGCTTCTGCCAGAGTTTTATCTCTCTTAGGTACAGTGGTTCATGGTGGTAGGTTTCTGTTTCTTAATAGTAGCAGTTATGACTTGGCCCATCAATGGTTGGTCTCTTGTTTGTCAAGTTTTCATAAGTTGTTAACAGAAATCTATAACATTCACATTTGATCCCTGATCCCCCTTTTCCTGTTAAATGTACCTCAGTGTTGAACTTCATTTTTACAAGTCAATGGCCCTTGTGGCCTTGTTCTATGTGAATAGGATCTTCGGAATAATAATAATGGCACCATTAACGTGGGAAGCTGTCACTGATTTCGATATGATGGTTGGATCTGCAAGTTAGCAAGTATTTTCAGTAGCTGCAAAACACAGTGTAACCCTTCATAACAAGCCTGGACCTAAAGTTCCTTATATTTTGTTCAGTGTAAACTCCATACCCCAGAATCTGGGATCCCATGCATCACATGAGGGACACTTCTAAGATGTTTGTTATTGCTGATGCCACAGCAAGATTAGTAGTTCTGGATCTGCTCTAGCAATAATACAACTTATGATTCATGTCAGCCTGGAAGAGGCTCCTGAAGCAGCTAGTTATTCACAGATGCCACACCAACCAGGGCATCCAGAAACCTTACACCCAGAGGTCACTGAATAAAGCTTCAGAGATGAGGGTTTTGGAAGTCACTACTGGATGTTATGCGATGCTTCAATAGGTGCTTCTCCTGCAGTTCACCATGAAGTGGCATTCTGTCTTGCAGTGTCACACATTCCATTGGATGGTCTCTATTTGGTTTGTTTATCACTCTTGAGTTTGCTGCTAAAGGCAAAGTAACTTGTAATCAAAACATACTGCGTACTGTTATATTGGCCATTCCAACTGTACACTGAGCTTTTCTACTCTGTAAGAGACATCTGCCCTCCTCAAGATCACTAGTCATCTGAGAGGGTAGGATTCAGTATTCCTTGTTGATGCATCAGCAGGAATCATGTCTTGACAACCTCATTAGCATGTTGACTGAAATAGGTCTTTTGTCAGGCTTACTCACATAATTCAGATGATGCGGCCGGCAAAGTTAAAAGTGAATTTTCGTAAAATCAGGTCTGCTGACACTTTGAGCCTTCAAAAGAAGTTTTAATGTTATAAGAGCCTTCAAAAGAAGTTTTAATGCTATAAGTATCATTAAGAAATATAGGTATGTGATGATGTCAAACAGTCTTATCCTGTTTAACATTTTGAGATACATAGGGAATAGATAAGTACTCATAAGGGACCATTAATCTTCCATTTTTGAGATATATAGTCTTCTAGGATTCCTTGCTGCTACATTTTGCCTGAATGGTTGTTTATTCACTGCATCTCTTCTGTAAAAGACAAAATACAACCTATCTCCCTTATTATGTGGGTGTTGGGCAGCTTTGTTACTCCTTGAGACTTTTCTAAATAGTATATTTGATTCCTGACATAATTCTGTCCCCAAGTGTGTTGGACTTTTCCTCGTCAGTGGCTAGGCTTCCATCCTAAATTGCAAATTGGATGGAATGCATATGAGCTTTTTGGGTTTTATGCTAACCATGCCAGATATCCTAAACCATACTAGCACAGAGCATGTAAATTAACATTTTCTGTAGTGTATGTGGAAAATTCCATAGGTTGGCCATAAATAATGCTGCTCAGTTTTAGAGGATTAGGACTAGCATAAAATAATTAATATTACTATTAACAGATGGGCCCAAATTCAGAGTAGGGGTTGGACTTGGAGTGTCTTTCCACATTTTACTCCAAATGGGATGTAGCCTGATCACATGTTAATTTGTGCTGCACAGTATTGTGCTATTGCAGTAGCACTGAAGGAAATCTTGTCACTCTCAAATATGAATTGAATCACCTTTGGCTGAGGGTGTTTAATGAACCATTTGACAATACAATCCAGTATATCCAGCAGTATTAAAGATGCTGAAGTGGACATTTGTTGGCATAATGGGGATTGAGAGAACAGACTTCATAGCTAAGAAGGCAATCACTGCCACTCTATCTAAAAAGTACATGTAACCAATAATATGCTATTTTTCAGGTTAATTTAGCATAAGTTGGGGGCTAGAAAAGTAGTAAATGAAAGAAATTACAAACTCTTCACATCGTAGGAAATTTGAAAAGTACAAAATTAAATGTAGTCCTATGCATATTAAGGATTTGCCACACTAAGCAGTGTTTTTATTGAGTAGATAGGATCAGCTCTTTTTTTTAAACATTATCTAGTACTGCTGACAGTTTGACATTTCTTGTGATTCTTTAATTTTAGAATTTGTATGTTTTGTCTTTACCATGTTTACCCGTTTTTGTGTTTACCTGCTTTTAGCTACACTTATTTAGAATTATTTAATGCTGTGTCTATTAATTGTGAAATTACAAGTCCACAAAACTATCAATTAACCATTTAGTTGAATGGAATCAGTACATTTTAAAAGTCTCATTCAATCATAATTTACGTTATTCATTGATGTTATTTTTCTTGAATGTTTACAGAATGAAAGCAGCTGAAGAAAAAGTGAAAAAAGTGCAGGAAGACAGGAATGTAGCAAAGAAAACCAAAGAAGCTGGAGGGTTGAAAAGTAAACTTAAGGATAAGCTAAAAGCTAAGGACTGAATTGAATGTTAAGATTATTCACAATGACTATGAATATGAATACAAGGTTGTGCTGTGATAAGAAATGCCTAGTTTAGTGGAGCCATGGTGTTTCAGGTATTAGAAGTGTATAGTGGATGAACTTTGTATTTATTTGGTGTGTCCAGAGTTACTCAGATTTTTGGATAACCAAAATTTTGTTTGATTAATGTCTTGTAAGAGATAACTGTTGATCAAGAAGTTTTTGGTTTATTCTTAGAATGTTCCTTAAAACAACAAATATGTTGGCTTTGAAAACTTTTATAAAGGCTCAAATAGTTTGTGTAAACCTGTGAACAATTTTTATACAAGTTGTATAAGAAATTGAAAGAGCCAGCAGAGTTTGTTGGTGAAAAATCTGTGATTAGTGAAGATGTTGTGATAATTTTGTAGTAATAACTGTTTAACTAATGAAAAATTATCAAGGTGGCTAATAACTGCAAAAGGAGAAATATGTTAATGGTTGGAGTTTCAGTCTAGTTTCCTAAGGTTGTTTTAGTGAAATGACTATAAAGAATCAGATGATGTACTTTTCTGTGAAGCTTGTGCTAGTTTTTTCCAACAATAATATGATGTGTAATCATATGAATCATGTTTAGAAAGAAAAAAACACTCATCTTAATCAAATTAAACTGGACAGTAAAGCCTTAAATTCTAAGTACGTAATGCCAAATGGTGAAACATGGTGCCATTAAACTAGACAATGAAGGCAAAAATTTGTATTTTTGCATAAAAAAGCCCTTTATATGTAAGTTTTAACAGGTTTGTATTAATGATTAAAGTGAATCTGTTTAGTTTTGCTATATAAGCTAAAAGTGTGCATGATGGTGTATTTTAGTTTTCATTTTGACGTACTTAGCATTTGCCAAAGTCTCCACGAAAGCAGATCGACAAACAAATTTTATTATAAGTTTAAATCTTCATTTCAGATTTTACCACCTTGCAGATAGTCAGACTGGGATCTTACTATGTACCTGGCAGTAAACACAGACTTCAGCCATTTCTATTGACTTCAGATCTCAGTAAATGTCATTAAGAATTTTTGTATGCTGTAAATATAACACAGTCAAAAATGAGAGAAAAGTTAAAGAAATAACTGGTTTGCATATGAAATTCCCCATGAGTTATTCTTTGGTTTATAGGTTGAACATATTATGATACTCTTCTTTCAGTTTGACCTACTATATCAGAGTCAGAAATATTTCGGCATTTTGGTTTTAAACACAACAAGCCAACTGTAAGAGTGGAAGGCTTTGCTTCCCCGATGTCTATATCTGAGAATTCTTAGAACATAATATGCATACTTAACCATATTTGCTGAAACTGTGATAGTCAGTTTAAATGGTAATGCACAACTTTCTAGTCTCATCAGCATTACTGTTCAATAATTATACTGTATATATTATGTATAATTTTGTAATATGCTGATTATTAAAGTATTTCAGTGCCTCATGGACAGTAAACATGAAAACAAATCAAATACAAATTTTGTTTTATAATAACTTATATTTTATAATAATTTTAAGTGTGTTGACAGCCATGCCAATCCTCTAGTTTTTTGTATTCTTAAGAACTTGAATGCCTTCTTTTGTATACTTATGCCTTAATGCCTTCTAGTGGTGGACAATTCAAGTGGTGACATACCATTTGGAAATAAGCAATGTAGTGTTTACATAATTGTCAAGACCTCCCTCACTAAGAAACTCCATCTAATTTTATGAAAGCTCTCTTCTCCACCAGAGCTATCAAGTCGGTCCACTGATTGCGACTCAGTTACCACCAGTGTCTCTAATTCTTAAATTTGTGACGAGGACTACATACGTACTTATATTCTCTGTATTGATCGACAGCATGGAACAAACAAAACATTTCATTAGTTGCCAGTCGTAATCTTCTAGATACTCATTTAATATCCTAGCTTACTCAAGTTTGAGCTTCATGACTAATTTTTTGGGGTTGACTTACACACTGGCATAAATAATTCATTTGGAGTTGGAACATTTATACTGAATGAGTTCAAAATGACTCTGCAGCCCTGCTCTTTACTTTGTTATATTAGTCAAAGATGCATACATATACAGATTGTTCTTCCAACTCAGTTTTATTATCACCAAGTTCTTCAATACCAGAGTATTATTTGTATTACACCATTTTTTTATGGAGGTATTTTTGTTAGATGAACGTAAATGTGGGTATGAACAGAATCACGTAGTGGCTATGTTTACTTATTTTCTTGTCAAAGATGGTTTAACCGCCTTGCCCTGAACCATTAGCCTGTGTATCCTCAACTTTTGGTTTTGTATATATTACTATTTTGAATACTCTATTCATTGTATAATGTTTGTGCTATTTTCTGGCGTTGGATCTGTCTTGGATTGATGTGTAACTGGAAGACAAATACCTATTGCTTTGTGTGCTTTCTGTTAATCACTGCTATTCCCTTCTGTTTTTATTTTTCAGCCTAGATTTGACAAGATAACTGAAATTATTCATTTTACTTGCCTGGACCTTGAAAACAGCAAAATTTCTGGAAACAAGGATGACATGAAACTTATAGAATTGCTGAGGTCAAGATTATTCCTAGAAGTATATCAGCCTTGAATGAAAAGTGTGTTTGAGCAAAACCTTGATAATTAAATGCCATGGAATTATGCCACTTGGAAGATAAGGAGTATCGAAGTGAGTGTGCATAATTTTATTTTTCCATAAGAGTTTGAGACATTTACCATACTGTTATTAGTGACTACCTCATCCTCAACCCTTCTTTACAGGCAGAGTACAGCCTCCAAGAATGCTGAGCCAACAGAATATGGGCTGAGTAGATTTGCATTTTTTTCAGGTTGATCCAAAACCTCACAGACAAGAAGTACTTAAATAATATGGTAATGGTAATCCAACAGGTGGCATTTTTTTAACAGCCATGTGAATTGGGACTGTGACTGTTGAGATGTATTTAGATGCCTTAGAATCTACCTTTAGTGGATCCAACCTAGACCATGATAGTCTTTAATAAATGGCAGACTTAAAGAATAATGAATCGGGTATAAATGAGAACATATTGTTGAATTTCAGCATTGTTCAAACAAAAAAATTGTCACTTTGAAAGTAAGTTTATTTTGTCGTTTGAACTGATCACATTTTTTTTGACCCACAGAAATTTGATGAATTGTCCATATGGCCAAGTTCCTGTTTCAGAGAGTGTAGGTCATCAATGTGACTGTCCAGACTTCAATAAATAGTGAATATCTAGCTTTGAAAAGAAAATAATTTTGAACAAAATGTTTATAGAAATTTTGGAGGACTTCATCACTTGACTTTATCGGGTCCTCAGATGATCAAAGAAATGGATTTTATTAAATATGTTAATTTAATGGTCCAAAACAAGTTTTTCAGACCAGACCATGAGATTAGAGAATTTTAATATGGTGGTCTGGTAAACTACCTAATAATAATATAATATGTAATAGAGTTTGATGGGTAGACACTGAAACAGCCACTTAACTTGGTTACAGCTATAGAAAAGACCATTTATGCAACTAAGAATGTGGATAAATTAATAAGTTCCAGCCAAGACAAGAGAACTTGAATTGTACTACTAATATCCACTGGCAACTTAAATTACATTCAGGAACTAATAAATAAAAGATAAAAACTGGAATAAGGCCAATCACACTGGAATGAATGGTTCATACTAGGAGCCTAGAACTTGTTCCATTCACAAGAGGATCACTTTTATACCAGAGGCCACAGACTTCAGGAAAAGTAGTAGTCAAGATTATAGCTTCAACCAAAAGTTTGTACTTTGTTGTCTGGTAAGAATATTTAATGGTATTAAGCCAATCGGAAGATTACTGGTCATGCCTCAGGAAGTCTAAGCGATGATGGTATTGGTCATTATGACAGACCTCATAAACCTGCTGGTCAATAATACACTAAACATGGACACAACCATAAGAGGTTACAGGAAAGGTCAAGGTCTATGAAGTTTGGTCAGGTGGAGCCTGCGAGGAACCACAGGATAGGACTAGTTAAGGAATTGGCGGAAGGAGGAGGACCTTATTGTTGACCAAGGAAAGGCAGGTGATGGGGAGTCAATACTCTTTTCCAATTTCTTTCCACACAGACCAGCTGAAACTTCAGGAATAATGTAGGGCAGATTATGGTGGTTTAACACCATACCAGGGTAGAAGGTGGCAACCTAGAGGGCATTGCCAACATCACTATTAGTCAATGACTGTGAGGCTGAAAATGTAGTAGAGGACTTGTAGTGTTTCAGTTAACCTGTACTCAGCAATGTTATGGGACAAAGTAGGCTGTGACTGAGACAGTAGAAAACATTCTGGATACCAAGGCTTCCTTCAGCCTCTCATCATTTCAGCAAGACTCCTGTCAGTCTCCCATCATTTAAGTCATTTAAGGCTGCTATATCTATTATGACTGCTAGAATCAGCAAACACCCCAGTGATTTGTGTCTTACTTCCCTGAAGCTTCTCCAAATTCACTTCTAACTTTGCAAGGGCCATGCATATTTGAAAATTCTAGGGGCAATTGAATTATGATGTTCTTGTTACCAGCTTGTTCATTTGCAGAAATCCATCAGGCTACTGTTTTCCTCAGTAATTTCATAGTCCTCATATCGTGAGGTGCACTTATTTCTAGCAGGGTATCACATCTCAGGGAGGTTGGCACAGAGGAGTGGAGAAATTTAACTAGATAAAAGATTCCTCTTCAATGAGAACAACAGAGTGCATAGTGCATTGGAAGGTGGTGGAATCTAAAGATGAGAATCAGATGCCCTAGAAGACTTTCTTCCAAGAAGTTAAGAGATTTGAATTAATCCTTGTCATTGGACATACCTGGGACCTCAGTTAAATAGTACAGAAAATTCTGTACAAAACAACAGTAATACACCAAATGCCAGTGAAATTTCTTAGATCTCAGCAGTGTCAATGAAGAAGAAAATGGAGACAGTGACTGGTTAAATTGTGGCCCCCCAGCTGCTACCATTCCAGACTCATTCATTCGTGAGAGGGGGCACCTGCAGAAGTCCTGGAAGGCTTGGATATTCCTCTGAACCCAGAAGCCGTATAATCTTATTGCCTGCAGCTTTTTCATATTTAAGTTAGTTCTCCAAGGCTGCTAGCCAGTAATATTTCCTGTTTCTGTATCACTGGCTTTTCCTGACCTCTCAGGTGTTCATACAGGTGCTGCCCCACAAAGAGGGCATTTATCTGCATATGTATTTGGAATGGTTGACTGACCCTTCCTTCCAGACATCAGCATCAGAGATGTATAGCAGCTGTCTGGTGTTGGACAACTATCAAAACATAGATAAAGTAAACGAGTCTAAACAACAAATGGATGAAGTAGTTATTAAAATATATTCTGCAGAAGGATATTTTATGATAATTGCAACTATATGTTGCAGAAGGATTGGTAAAATAATTGTAAAAAAGTGTATGTAGGCAAGGTGCCAGGAAGAACAATAAAGAAACAAGTCACAACTGCAAATTCATCTTACCAAAACTTAGTAAATTTAGGTTTTATTATTAGCATACACTGTCATCCTTAGAAAATAAACATTTTGACTTGATAGTTGGCCCACCATGAATTGGTTTGGAGCTTGCAGGGACAGCCAACAAAAGTAAAAAGTAAGAAGGAAAGAAAAAAAATATTTTAATATCTGGACAACCTTTGGACATAAGTTTGTAAGATCATATGACACATCAGAAATATTTGTCTACAAGATACTTTGATGGATAGTTGGAACATTTGCCAAAGAAATACTAGCATTATGACAATGTTGCAGCATTATGTATCCATTGATGAACGGATCATTATAAGTCTGTGATTAGTTAATTGAAGACCTCTTGTATGAAAGCGCATTCACTATGATACTGAACCACATCATTGCAGTTGAATACCATAGAAAACTGGGAAATGTAGTTAGAGAAAATATGTTACGGGAACACACAATTATCATAGACAAATTCTCGTAAGACTGGTTACTTAACAACCCATGCAGTTTTAAAACTGTGGGAAGCATACATGGCAGGTGTTTGTGACCAATGTAGACTGGAATCTTCTTTGTATGACACCTGGCTCAAGCAGCGTGGGCAATAGGTAATCTTCAAGTAGTACTTGAGATTAATGGAGAGGACTGTTCCCTCCCTTTTTCTTTCCCAAGTGTTGAACAGCCATATTTTGTTGTTTCATGGAATTCCCTTTCTGTTTCAAGCTCTTGCATCAACTCCACTAAAGCCTGTTCAGTGCAACCTGTAAGCATGTACCTTAACATGGAGATTATCTTGCCATCTCTGCAGTGGACAGGCTTCATCCAAAAAGCAGCGAATTATTTTTCTCTATCCAGTAGATGAAAAACGATGGACTTGTATCAGGTGAAGTAAAAGTGGGGCAGTTTCTTTGATTGGAGTTGTCAGTGGATGACTCTACATGCTTCCATTATTCCCAGCTTTAATTTATCCACTTTAATGCAGAAGGGTAACTTCATTTCAGTTTTCATTGGGTACAGATAAGCACTTTTGTAATGTTAATGTCAAGGAACTTCAATGGAATCTTGAGATGGAAGCGGCTCATTCTGTAGTTAAGTTTATATAATTCCAAGTGGATTATCATCCTAGCTCAACAGAGCCTTCAAAGCAAACCACAGAAAGACTCAAGGCTACATGCTGGCTTTAGCATTTCTCAGAAGTGGGAGCTGAGTGAGCTGCTGTCTGAAGTATTTCACACAAATAATGCTCGTCACCAAGAAATAATTTTCTCTGGATACCATGGTGAAAACCCCAGTTTAGGTTAGGGATGATTGATCAATGGTACTTTCCACAATTCTTGCTCTAGGGAACCATTTGTGAGTGAATGAAGACACCTTTCTTGTACTATTAACTTCATCCTAAGCTCTCATGGAAGGTTATTTTGTGTGTTTTATCTTTACTTTTTATTTGAAACAATGTCTTTGCTGGTTCTTAGCACCAGATGTTGCTGCATTTTACTGGGGGGTCATCACTCTTAAATATATGGACACTTTCTGAATACAGCAGTGGTTGGTTG
This sequence comes from Macrobrachium nipponense, assembly GCF_015104395.2. Classification (NCBI taxonomy): domain Eukaryota; kingdom Metazoa; phylum Arthropoda; class Malacostraca; order Decapoda; family Palaemonidae; genus Macrobrachium; species Macrobrachium nipponense. The sequence continues at coordinate 10,411,178 of NC_061109.1, read as the reverse complement.
GCAGTCAGGTGACCAACTAAACAACTGTCAGTGTCCTCATATTTTCCAAACTTTCATTACACTGATGCTAAAATACCTAAACTGTAAAGTAGCTGTGAGACTGACACACACACACACTCACAACTAGGTCATACCAGAAATGCTCTGGTAGAAATATTACGTGAATTTCAAATTAAGAAGCCCAGTATGGCTTAGGAGTCAACTTTAGGCCTCTTGTCATTCAGGAACATTTTTAAACCTCTCTACTGTATTTGACTCTCCCATCCCAAGCGGTTGATACATATGTTTGGCTTGCTGCACTGACAGAATAAAAAATTAGTTTTTCCATGTTTAAAACAGCTGTTTAATACTCGGTTTATCTCCTCCAAACAGGCATTAAGGCATAGGTAAGAGTAAATGGTTTGTGTCTGAAAAACTCTTTCAAATTGTAATACACAAGAGGTTATAAATGGTGATTCAGTAAAATAAAAATTACCAATGGTAAAGTTACATTTGTTTAAAACTGAATTCCCTAACAACCTCTGCTTAAACAGTACTACATGGTTAAGAAAATCCAGAATATTAAGCTTCCAGCATCACTAAAAAAAGGAAATGTTTGGGAACATAATCTGTATTCTCAGACATTACCGGAACTTTTAATATGCTGTACTATATAATAAGTTCACTTGAAGGTGTCAGGATTCGCTGCCTATCAGTACGAAAAGCAGTCGTTTGATTTCAAGTATAATTTTTATAATTGTGCTGAAATCATATTTCAAGTACGGCTATTTCAGATCATCATTTACATAAATTGAGTGGTTAACAACAAAAAGAAATTCACTCCATATCTGGCATTAACATTGATCTTTAACAGCTTTTTCACTACAGTATACCTAAACTATACTTTGTCCTCATGAAGGTTATGTCATACCCCATGATTATTTACATTGTAATGAATCAAATTTTGAAATTCAAGTATATTTGAGATAAAAAAATGTTTTGGATAATGTTTGTTTTTCAAAATTGACCCAGAATACAACTGGCACATTAAAAGATTGCGTTGACTTCTGCATGAATGTTTTAATATGATAAACTTTTTTATATTTTTAATTCCGTAAATATGTTTACGCACAAAATTGTTTCTTTAGCACAATGTGATTTTCTTAGTACGTACCACCTTACAAATTCCTGATCTGTTACATTGGAAAGTCACATTAACACAGAGAGTTTAACTATTTGATAACAGCATTAAGTGGAAGACATTGGCCCTGGATAGTACCTATACTGCCACTTTGCTTTTTATAGTTACTCAGGTGTTCTGGATCTCATTGTACGGTAGTTCTGGTGCTTCCAAAGAAAAGTCTTACATGGTGTCTATTACACAAGAGACCACCAGTTTTGCTTTTCATAGCATCTTTATAAATATATTGTTAATAAAATTAATTTTTACTTGTGTCTACATTTTACCTTTGAAGAAAAAAAGTGGTGTCTTTAGTTTTAATAATTATTTACTATTAAAGATGACAGTCTGTTAAAGGTTAAACTGCTACCCAAAATTATAAAGTTCTTTTTTAATTATTGAATGCTATAGTACATACTTGTTTCACTTCTCTAGCCCATTCAATCACATTTTCAGTCGTAGTGTTTGCTTGAAGATGTCTTTAAGAGGTACAGTCATTTCACTGAAAAAAATCCCAATGTCATATACAGTATAGCCATATTATCATGGAACATTGTACTCCCATTCACACCAAATGCTTCATGCCCGAACAAGATTTCCACACTGGGGGCACTACCTCACAAGAGCATGATAATCATTCCGTGCTGAAGCTTGCCATGGATCACTGGTTTTGTTGCTTTTGGAAGTTCCTTTAGCATTTTGTTTGTCTTAAATTGTTTTTTGCAGTTACAGTACATATATTGTTGATTACTGTGAATATCAAATTTCATTTTGCATTTACATTGTTTGTTATTTTTTCTCCCTTTTGTTCTCAATTCCTTCATTTTTGACTTCAGACTCCTAGCACCTTGCCATTTGGTGGGGGAGACATTCAGAGAGCATCTACTTAGACTTGTCATGTAACTATGCTATAAGCAGTGTTAACTAATTAGCTGGGCTTCTTATCTGCTCCATTTTCCTACTTTATACTACAGGAAGTCCCAAACTTGCAGAGGGGGTTACAGTCCAGTGATGCATCGTAAGTCGATTTCCACCTTAAGTTGGTGCTTTTTAATAAATAGGCGCCATTAACAGCACTTACAGATGGTATCATAACTATATACCTGTTCTTGTTTTAAGCACTGTAACTAGATACATATTCTTGACAAATTTATTTGAGAGAGTGCTGTAAGATCAGAACAACGTAAGTCGGAAGCCTTGTACTATCTGGACTGATGTTGAGCAAGACCCCCACTGGGCTTTGATTACTTCTTAGATTGCATAGAAGAGAGTGAATTTAGATACTATGCCTTATCCTTTGTAGAATTAAAGTAGCTAATGAGGCTGAGTTAGGTGAAAGTCTAATAGTATCAGACTGCTTCTAGTGTTGGGTCCAACCTTGACAGACTGATGATCATCAAGATACTATGAGAATTCTTTATTTCTTAGTATACAATATTTGATGGCATATAAAACTCCTAATTTCATACTTGAATTTAAGAAAATAATGATTTACATATAAAAGTTTAATATCATTGCAATTAATAGATACAGTATGGCAGAGACTCCCCGACCCCCCAACTCTTTGTCGAGATTGAATGCACTATAGTACGTACTATCTTTTCTGTGGGTTCAACTAAATGTTGGGATCTGGATCCCTTTCACTTCTCCTTCAATACCTTTTCCTGCTTCCTCCTCCTTATGTTTCCAGACTGGGAATGGCATTGATTACGAAAAATGGCTGTACGTACCTTTAACATGACGCCCTGATTTAGAATAGGTAATAATAGATGATTTCCCACCCTACCCCATCTTAGTGGTCCTGCCTAACCCTATCCTTTACTGCCTACCTTAATTTACACACCAAGTTTTCTCGTAGGGTTTTCAGAGAGGTTCTAGTAACCCGGTGCTTCTTTGGCATTGTATTTAAAACCAGGTGAGTGGTGGGTATACCACAAGATCCTTACTCATTGCTAGGGCCAAAAGCTTGATGGCTGGTGGATATGCAGTGTAGGGGATATGGTAGGTTGCTGACTTTTCTTATCCCTTCAGTGCACATGTAGGGTGACTACTCTGGCTCCGTTCTGAATGGGACAAAACTCAAGAGGATAAAATATGTCTGGTTGCCAAAGTCCTTATCTTGGTTCTGAGGCCCTGCATATGAATATCTCCATATCCTAGGTATTTCTGGTCCTATGGGAACTTTTCCATTTCCTCCCAAGGCATTATGAGGTCGCAGTATCTTCTTCCATTTAATGATCTAAGTGTGGCTACAAACAGGAAAAATGAATTTTTTTTTTTAGTTACTAATCCTCCAGGTAATTCTCTTATTTCCCCATTTCCTCCTGATCTAGCAGTTGATCCTCCACCTAATATTCACAACCCAACCCCTAAATTTGGCTCTGCAAAAGATTAGGGTAATGACTTCTCCTAGAATAAATTGAAACAAAGCAGTATATAATATCAAATCATGAACGTCAAAGATTTGAAAGTAAGCAGTCGCAGGTTACAGGGGTTCTGTTCCGATGGCTTGATGATAAGCGAAAATTGCAGATAAACGAAAATCAGCAATTATCAGTGCCAATAACAGGATTTTGGTGCTCATAACCAGTTAATGGCACCTCTGTTAGGTATATAATGGTGCCAATACCCGATTATCGGTGCTAGATGAGCGCCATAAAACTGGATCGCCGATAACCGGGGATTCCCTGTAGTATTGCATATTGAGGTTCTACCAGTCAAATGTGACTATGAACCTATCTCTACTACTTTGAGTACCTTTGGCCCATTAGGAAATTAGAATGCACTATCTTTCTATAGAAGGTAAGTGGGAAGCACGGCTACTTTTAAAAGCATGAACATGCTTTTGAAGCCAGCTGCAATATTGAGACACTAGAAATATGCCAGTCTGCCATTAGAGGAAGTTTGACTGACAAAACTCCTAGAAATCTAGATGTCTATATACCTTCTGAATGGGCTGTAGATCAACGTCAAAGCTGAATGGGCTGTAGATCAACGTCAAAGCCAACAGAAGAACATTTCAGCAAGGAATCCTAAACTACTTCGTGGCTGGTAGCAACAGCAAAGGAAGAAACATATTTATTATAAATAAACCAGATACCACCAGAAGTAGGTAGGTCTACTAGCATAAAGATTGGCAAGATATCGATTTGGTAAAGAAAAAATTTTTATTCATGCAAAATCAAAGACCCAGGCACATTAGTTGAGTGATAATGAAATGCTAAAAGAAATCAGACCCCACATGAACTTCAACTATGGAAGAGGGGGAATCTTTGACAAAGACTTGTATGAATTCACTGATGAAATTCTAGAAATGAGCCCAACATTAGTATGGAAGGTAAAAAAAAATAACTATTGCAACCGTGGTCACTGACATTTGAGCACCCAAATGTGCCATCCCATGTCACATTTAAAAATGAAAGAGAGCAAGACCCTTCAACCCAAAACCTATGTAGTGTTTTAACTGCATCAGCTTTGGCCACTCGTCAAGTGTTTGTAAAAGCTCTTGAGTTTGTATTAATTGCTCAGCCCCTGAACATGGTTTATGCTCTGTAACTCCAAAGTGTGTTGTCACTTGGATCACAAATCCAGTGATAAAAAGTGTGATGAATTTAAACTTGAACAAATAGCAATAAATAAAGTAATGCTTAGCACATTAGCATAAGTCATGCAAAAAGACAAATGGGAAAAAAGCTAAGAGCTATGCTAGAGCTCTAAATCCCTTACCCCTTAAAACCACAAGGGATCCAGTCCGTACAGGAGCTGCTTCCTTTGTAGCAGTTGCTCCCTCCCCTGTGGTAAAGGCTCATCCCTCTAGGTCAGGCGCTCAGCCTGGCAAAGCAGAGCTCACCTCCTAAGCTAGATAAGTAACCACCTGCTGAAAAGAACATCCACCCATATCTTTACCATCACCGACAATAGATGAAGAATCACAGATATATTCTCTGCTCCAAGGAAAGGAATTTGAGAAAAGTAGGAGAGAGAGAACCCCATCATCCTCCCCTCCTCTGTCACTCCACAGCCAAAATAAAAATGATGGTAACCCCGAACTTAACAGTTACTGTACTGGCACTTCAGTGAGACCAAAGTAGTCCAGCATTTTGAGTAACAAAAACACAGTGGCAGAAATCCATCCTCATCCTGAAGGTAATAGTAAAAGAGAAAATAATAAGGGTACCAATCGAAAGCCACAGATCCCATGACCATTTATAAATTCAACATCCCAAAGAAACAAATCTAACAAGGAAAAGGACTTAAAAAACTCAAAAACAAGTATAATGTGAATTTTAAAGGGGAACTGTCCAGGTATTATATTTCAATTGCTGAACAAATCAAATCTAATCAGGGATTCAGTAGCAAAAAAATAGTTCCAAGAAATAAATATTGGGGACAAATTATATAACCATGGTTTAAATTATAATTTCTACAGATCTCCGCAACAAGGAGAAAGAGCTTGAGGAGGCACAGGCTTTATTATCCATAAATCTGTAAAATGCAGTATCATCCAACTCTAAAAACAATATTTAATGCTTGTGCTGTACAAACTTATATTGATAAAAAGATTGGTCTGTTATCTATATCTGCAGCCTAGATTGGAAGACCACCTATACGTATATGGCTGGTAACAATAATCAATTATATATCTATATATATATATACAGGCGGTCCCCGGGTTACGACGGGGGTTCCGTTCTTAAGACGCGTCGTAACCCGAAAATCGTCGTAAGCCGGAACGACGTTCTTGAAAACATGTCCACAGGGAAAATTTCACTACTAATTTGCAATTTTTCTTAGGGCCGTATCTCTAAAATTATCACTAATTTACTTTTTTCATGTGCAACGCTGTGTATTCACAAATTACTGTATATTTTCATTAAAATACAAGAGAGAGAGAGAGAGAGAAAAAAAAATAACTCCTTACGGTTTCAATGGATTGAAATGAGTCTGTAGGCAACTTTTTCCCCCTCCCATAAATACATATATTTCTCCAGAGAAGAGAGAAAGAGAGGACTGTGCAATTATGTTTGTCTGTCTATCTATTCTTTTGCTGAGAGCGAGAGAGATAAAAGGAAGGAATAGAAACACCAAATGTATGACAAGTATCTTGTGGAGAGAGAGAGAGAGAGAGAGAGAGAGAGTTGTCCTCACAGTATTTAAAAGAGAGAAATGGAATGATACTTGTATTTAAAATACTCAGATATGAATTTTGTACTTACAGTTAATAAGTATTATTATTGGAAAATATTAATGATAAACTTATTACATACATGTCCATGAAATGATCTCATCTCGTAAGAGAGAGAGAGAGAGAGAGAATTACATAAAACCATTAAATTCGTTGCCCATTGTATGGCAATTAAGCTCCGATGTCACTCGAGTTGAGTTAGGGAAATTGATACAGAAAAAGACAAAGG